>NC_079437.1:8172938-8275438 GCF_903798145.1 Danio aesculapii | reverse complement strand
TGTGTGTTTCTGTGTGGAGTTTGCATGTACTCCCCGTGTTGGCGTGGGTTTCCTCTGGGTGCTCCGGTCACAGTCCAAACACATGCGCTATAGGGGAATTGATCAACTAAATTGGCCGTAGCGTATGAGTGTGTGAGAATGTGTGTGTATGGGTGTTTCCCAGTGATGGGTCGCAGCTGGAAGAGCATCCGCTGGGTAAAATATATGCTGGAATTCAATAAAGGAATGAATGAATGTAATGAGTGTGTGTGTGTGTGTGTACCGGTGGCGGTGGCGCGGGCCTCCTCCTGCAGCAGTGCGTCTCTCTGCGCCTCCAGAGCGCTGATCTGCTGTGTGTGTCGCTGCTCCTGCTCCTCCATAACGGCTCTGTGTCTGCGCTCCATCTGCAGGAGAACGTCGCTGCAGCGAGACTCCGCCCCACAGCACTGATGACCCACCCCCGACCCCTCCCACCCCTGCCCCGCCCCCAGCTCCGCCAGCTGCTGCCTCAGAGACGCCACCTGCAGGACAGACAGAGACACACAGGTAAAGTCCTCCACAGGAAACACAGCTGTACTGCACAGGTGTCATCACGCTCATGCACACACACACACACACACACACACACACACAGAGCAGAACAAAGGACCGAATCAGAGCTCATACAGTCGTTTGTTCAGGACATCATGTTAACCCTTATAACCATTTTTGATTTAAGCAAATTCAGCTGGACAAATATATCCTCATAACGGAGTAAATGACCCCTTCAGACTTAACAACTCGCAATTCAGACTTAACAACTCGCAATTCAGACTTAACAACTCGCAATTCTGACTTAACAACTCGCAATTCTGACTTAACAACTCGCAATTCTGACATAACAACTCGCAATTCTGACTTGAATAACTCGCAATTCAGACTTAATAACTCGCAATTCAGACTTAACAACTCGCAATTCAGACTTAACAACTCGCAATTCAGACTTAACAACTCGCAATTCTGACTTAACAACTCGCAATTCTGACTTAATAACTCGCAATTCTGACTTAACAACTCGCAATTCAGACTTAACAACTCGCAATTCAGACTTAACAACTCGCAATTCTGACTTAACAACTCGCAATTCTGACTCAACAACTCGCAATTCTGACTTAACAACTCGCAATTCTGACTCAACAACTCGCAATTCTGACTTAACAACTCGCAATTCTGACTTAACTCTGAATTCAGACTTAATAACTCGCAATTCTGACTTAACAACTCGTAATTCTGACTCAACAACTCCCAATTCTGACTTAATAACTCGCAATTCTGACTTAATAACTCACAATTCAGACTTAACAACTCGCAATTCTGACTTAACAACTCGCAATTCTGACTTAACAACTCGCAATTCTGACTCAATAACTCGCAATTCTGACTCAACAACTCGCAATTCTGACTCAATAACTCGCAATTCTGACTTAATAACTCACAATTCAGACTTAACAACTCGCAATTCAGACTTAATAACTCGCAATTCTGACTTAATAACTCGCAATTCAGACTTAACAACTCGCAATTCTGACTTAACAACTCGCAATTCTGACTTAATAACTCGCAATTCTGACTTAATAACTCGCAATTCAGACTTAACAACTCGCAATTCTGACTTAACAACTCGCAATTCTGACTTTATAACTCGCAATTCTGACTTTATAACTCGCAATTCTGACTTAATAACTCGCAATTCTGACTTTATAACTCGCAATTCTGACTTAATAACTCGCAATTTAGACTTAACTCGCAATTCTGACTTAATAACTCTTAATTCTGACTTAACAACTCGCAATTCTGACTTTATAACTCGCAATTCTGACTTAATAACTCGCAATTTAGACTTAACTCGCAATTCTGACTTAACAACTCTTAATTCTGACTTAACAACTCGCAATTCTGACTCAATAACTCGCAATTCTGACTCAACAACTCGCAATTCTGACTCAATAACTCGCAATTCTGACTTAATAACTCACAATTCAGACTTAACAACTCGCAATTCAGACTTAATAACTCGCAATTCTGACTTAATAACTCGCAATTCAGACTTAACAACTCGCAATTCTGACTTAACAACTCGCAATTCTGACTTAATAACTCGCAATTCTGACTTAATAACTCGCAATTCAGACTTAACAACTCGCAATTCTGACTTAACAACTCGCAATTCTGACTTTATAACTCGCAATTCTGACTTTATAACTCGCAATTCTGACTTAATAACTCGCAATTCTGACTTTATAACTCGCAATTCTGACTTAATAACTCGCAATTTAGACTTAACTCGCAATTCTGACTTAATAACTCTTAATTCTGACTTAACAACTCGCAATTCTGACTTTATAACTCGCAATTCTGACTTAATAACTCGCAATTTAGACTTAACTCGCAATTCTGACTTAACAACTCTTAATTCTGACTTAACAACTCGCAATTCTGACTTAATAACTTGGAATTGCGACTTTATAACTCAGAATTTACTTGACTTTTTATTTTTTATATTGTATTTATTTTATTCAGTGGCGGGAAGGGGCTTCCATACCTATAGTAGGCTACCTAATATGGTAAATATATATATATATATTTTTTTTTTTTTTTAATCATAAAATGTCCGTGAATTTCTGGGAATTACCACCACAAAATCAGTCATTTTAAACGAAATAAATAAATAAATAATAAAAATGCCAAAATAATTGATGAAAAACTAGGGGGTCTGATATATTACTGTAGAGGAGAGATGTGTGAGACTGGTGTATGCCGAGCGCTGTATTGGGTCACTAATGCTGAATTAGGATGATACTCGGCTGGTCATAAGGGTGTGATGCGTCTCTGTGATCTATTCAGTTCTCATAAAGTCATTCATGAGAGCAGATAGAGTTATTCACGCACTACCTCCCTCTCCAGCGCCTGATTGGACGACCGCGAGCCCATCGCTGGGAGTGACCTCGTCTCTTTGAGCGGCAGACGCTCAAACTCCGCCCACTTCCGCTCAATCTCCTCCTCGATTCGCTTCTGCTCCGACAGCTGGCCCGCCCCCTTTCTCGACAGCACCGCCTCCCACTGGTTGTGGGTGTCATCAGAGGGCCTTGTCTCCTGCCATTGGCTGTGCTCTCTCACCTGCCCCTCCCCCGACTCCCTCTGATTGGTAGACATGGGAGTGGGGGGTGTGGCTATGGGAGACAGCTCTACATAGTCAAATTTATTGTGGGCGGGGTTTATGGTGGTGGAGGAGGCCTCCGATTGGCTGCGCAGGCGTAGGGATGATGGATGACGAGTGTTTTCTTTATCGCTGCTGCAGTTGGCCAGTCTGCGTGAGGAAACACACACACACGCACACGCACACACACACACGCATTATTACTCATTAAATCAGGTGTAATCCATCTTAATCTGCATATCAAAGTCCACATGGTCCATGCTGAGCTCAAACTCACACACTTCTTTTGCTGGATTAACTTGTGTGTGTGTGTGTGTGTGTGTGTGTGTGTGTGTGTGTGTGTGTGTGGTCCTGACTTTGAGACTGTGTACTATAGTACTGATTGTGTGTGTGTGTATTAATGTGTATGTATTTGTGTGTGTGTATAGTGTGTTACTGACTGTGTGGGTTAGTATGTATTACTAACTGTGTGCATAGGTGTGTGTGTATGTGTGTGTTAGTTACTGACTGTGTATATGGGTGTGTATAATGTGAGTGTATGATTGTGTTAGTTTGTGCGTGTGTGTTACTGACTGTGTATATGGGTGTGTTACTGTGTGTATAGTGTGTGTGCGCACGTATGTGTTTTATTATGAGTACTCTATGTGTGTGTGTGTGTTACTGACTGTGTGTGTGTGTGTGTGTGTGTGTATGCATATGTTAGTGTGTGTATAGTTTGTGCATGTGTGTAAACGTGTAAGTTTGTGTATAGTGTGAGTGTTAAGTGTGTGTTACTTACTGTGCGTGTATGCATGTGTGTATAGTATGGGCATGTGTGTTACTGTGTGTGTATACGTGTGTTATTGTGTGTATAGTGTGTCTGTGCTACTGGTTGGTGTTTGTATTCATAAGTTAGTGTGAGTTACAGACTGTATATGGGTGTGTGTGTGTGTGTATTATAGACTGTATATGGGTGTGTGTGTGTGTGTATTATAGACTGTATATGGGTGTGTGTGTGTGTGTATTATAGACTGTATATGGGTGTGTGTGTGTGTGTATTATAGACTGTATATGGGTGTGTGTGTGTGTGTGTTACAGACTGTATATGGGTGTGTGTGTATTATAGACTGTATATGGGTGTGTGTGTGTGTGTGTGTTACAGACTGTATATGGGTGTGTGTGTGTGTGTATTATAGACTGTATATGGGTGTGTGTGTGTGTGTGTGTATTATAGACTGTATATGGGTGTGTGTGTGTGTGTGTTACAGACTGTATATGGGTGTGTGTGTGTGTGTATTATAGACTGTATATGGGTGTGTGTGTGTGTGTATTATAGACTGTATATGGGTGTGTGTGTGTGTGTATTATAGACTGTATATGGGTGTGTGTGTGTGTGTGTGTATTATAGACTGTATATGGGTGTGTGTGTGTGTGTGTTACAGACTGTATATGGGTGTGTGTGTATTATAGACTGTATATGGGTGTGTGTGTGTGTGTGTGTTACAGACTGTATATGGGTGTGTGTGTGTGTGTATTATAGACTGTATATGGGTGTGTGTGTGTGTGTGTTACAGACTGTATATGGGTGTGTGTGTGTTACAGACTGTATATGGGTGTGTGTGTGTGTGTATTATAGACTGTATATGGGTGTGTGCGTGTGTGTGTGTGTGTGTGTGTGTGTTACTGACTGTGTGAGGTCTGGAGAGCTGCCGGGTCGAACGTTCTTCCTCAGGATCTCGATCCAGTTTCTGCGTATGCCGGCGGTCATGGCGGAGAGAGTGAAGACGGCGTCTCTGGTCTGCAGGACACACACACACACACACACACACACACACAGATGCAGAATCAGTAGATGAGGAATGCAGCGAGTCCAGGCGTGATCAGAGCTGTGCTGACCTGAATCTGGAAGCCGTAGTTCTTCTCCACGTCAAACTCAGACACCTTCACACACGCCTTCAGGTCGATCTCTCCGTCCACCTCATCCCTCTGTGTGGACAGCACACACACACATGACTAACAGCTCGCTCTTCAACACACGTGTGTTTACATATGGACACAATAAATTGACTAAAACATTGTCAGTAAACAGATTCATAATGCTACAGATGATCATTGATCCCCCTTGCTGCTCTCTCAGGTGTGTGTTCTCCTCCATCAGCCGCAGGTCATCACTGCTCTCCTCCTGCTCCTCCTGATGTGACGTCTGACTGTTGTGTGTGCGTGTGTGTGTGTGTGTGTAATAACTCTAATCATTCAGTGGAGTGATATGAAGCTGTAATGCGCTCTAAACCTGCCGGAACTACTTTAGCTGTGCCTTTATCTGACAATAACCAAACACCTGAGAGTGCTCACCAGCCAATCAGAGTCCAGCGTTCAGCAGCGCTGTGGTGTGAGGGTGTGTTCAGTGCGATTCTCACCTCCTCTGCTGCAGAGTCTCTGTAGTACTTCAGTCCAGCATCCGTCAGCACAAACCAGTGTTTCCTCCACTGAACACACACACACACACACACACACACACACACACACACACACGGTCAGTTAAGCTCAGACCCCACAGACAGACAGGATGATGATGATACCCTCACCTCTCCGCTCTCGTCCAGTTTGGACATCCATCCCTTCTTGAAGTTCAGCAGGTCAGGCTGCAGAAACACACACACACACACACACACACACACACACACAGAGAGATAGAGCCGATCAGAGGAGTGTCATGACCAAACCACACACACATCAGCATCACCATCTGTGTGAATGTGTTTGAGTAACACACACACACACACACACACACACACACACACACACACACACACAGGAAACAACACTCGCAGTGAAACTGCTGCAGCTGTCAAATATGAGTACATATAATAAACACAGCACTGACACACACAACACAACACAACACAACACACAGACACTGGCCGGGTTCACTGTCGAAGCCAGACTCCCTGACCTCCACTGATTAAAAGCTGAGTTTCCTTCACCTATAGACACTCTCGAGGGATGTAAACATTAACACTGGGCCTAATATATTTCATGCATTACATGTTGAATTTCCAAAGCTTACGAGAAGCTCCACACATTGATAAATAATGTGATGGCAGCCGTGTTAGCACTGAGATATGATTAACCTGCCTCTTGTTACGGTTACTGATATAGTTAATGGTGATAAGCAGGAAATGTTCAGGACCAGCACCAGGTTATAATGGTCTATACTGAACAGAAACCCTCAGCTGTGGTGTTGAGCAGTGCCTCGTGTATTTACTGACTTAATTATTATTGATTTCCCACTTATTTTGACCTATATCTGTCTAAATATATCCAGAAATGAACAGTTATTCACAGCATGTATTTATGCTGTTAAAGTGCATATAGAGGGTGCTCATCTGCTGTGTGTGATGCCTCATGTTGGCATTGAGGAACCACTGATTATTGAGGTGAAAACAGACAGTGAAGAACTAAGATGTGTAATGTTGTGTATATATTTAGAGCACACAACACAAATTAGGGCTGAATGATATTGGAGATATCGAACATGGCGATATTTATTATTTAGCGATATGAATACAATTTCACCAGATGACTTAACATCTCTATTTGGAGAGAATTTATAATGTTAGATGGATTGGGATGATTCTGCAGTGGGAGTGTGTGTCCATACAATCTTCGGTCTGTGCTATTAGCGGTGCATTTCTGTATTTGTGAGTATTTTCATGCATTACAATCTATGAATTACAATTGAAATAAAGTGCTTTATCATTTCCCAAAGTCTAACAGTCTTCAAGTACAGTAACTGAATGATAAAAATACTTGAATGAAAGTAATCGTAGTTAAGCTCGTAGTTAATATCTGAATGCTTTTACAGTCATTATACAATCACAGGCATCAACAACACGTGCAAATGATCAATACAAACGCTGGTGATGTGACTATTGCGAATGATCACATCACGATATCGATGCTGAAACCATATACTGTGCATCCCTACAACAAATGACGGAAATATTGGCACAGATTTAAAGACGTCACAGCTAAATCAGTCAAAGTAGGCTGCACATTTGAGGACGTTCTTTTGAGCCAAATCTAGTAGGGGCTGTTTGAAATACTTGTTAACACACAGACAGCATGATGGTGACTGCATTCGATGTCTGGTTGACAAGCGGGAGAAGGAATAGAGTAGCAGTGAGAAACAGCCTGACAATAACAACAGGCAAAACACACGAAGCAGCAGGATAGAAACACGGTGAAGAGAAATACATTCGAATGAATGGGAAGTAAAACTTTAAATGACAAACAAAAATACCCTGATAATCCATAACTTTAACAACACAAATATAATATTCCCTTTCATTTTTAATGTGCATTTTGGATTATTGCATTAAAATGTTTGATGGAAATGCGAAAGATGCGCATAAAGTGTGAAAATCCCACAGAGCGTCTCGCTCCTCCAAAAGCCACCACACATTCACTGTCAGCTTCATCTTTTGAGGTGCAAGTAATTAGTAATATAGCTTATCCTGAAACAGCCAACACTGGTTTTATTTGTGATATTTGCCGCCAGTTGATTAAGAAGTGATGATTTTGTTCTCTTCGACTCACTGGACGGAAACGCTCCATTATTCGCAGATCTTTCTGCAATATTCGAGTATTGTGCATACGTTAAATTTGCATCTCTGGATGGAAACATAGCTATTGTCTGAAATAGAGCTGTGAAACCCTTGATATTCCATGACTTATAAATAAAATTAGCTGACTTTAATTGTCTGAAATAGACCTTTTAAAAACACAAGCTATTCCAGAAAACTCCATGACTGTGGGACCCCTAAGAGCACATCTATTTACATGAGCATCTCTACTTCAGCACACAGAAAAAAAAAATCGTGCATATGAAATTCAGATAGTCACCTGTTTTACACTATACGGATGAGCAATTACACATTAAAGCCAGATCAGATCAACGGTGCGACACAAAGAGTTGATCAGAATCGATTATAGGTAATCTGGATTATGAATTACTGCCATTATGCCAATAATGTTTACAAACATCAAGTACACTGAAAAAAATTATTCAAAGATGATTCCTTGGATTTACTAAATTTTTTTACGTTAAGTGGTTGTAAACTATTTATTTGTGTTAAATTTAAACAAACAAATTAAGGTGAACATTGCTCAATTTCATTTGTTTGTTTAAATTCAACACAAATAAATTGATTGCAACAGTTTTGCATGCAACACTTTTTTCAGTGTAGTTGTAATTAGGGTTCACTACTTTTTTAAATATTCACAAGCAGTTACTATTTTATTGGTTATATTTCACACAATGGCAGTAATTTGTGCACAGTTCATTGATTCTCCTAAATTTTCCTCTTTATTGTTGTTATATTGACATTATACTAAAATGCGGAAGTGCGCCTGTTTTTGCGATTGTTTTAGAACTTCCGATTAGGTCCCCTATGGGTGACATGACTAGGAATAATAAACGGCAGAAAACGGTCAAACTACTCGCTCTACAAACAAATGTTTGCATTAGAATACAGACCAAGTAGAATAATATAATAATAAAATATCAGTTTGCAACATCAAGCAGCGTAACGAGCAGTTTTTAACGTCTAAAAATGAATGGAAGTGAATGAGACCGGAAGTCTCCAGCCAAAAATATTCAAATGGCTGCGTCCGCTCATCGGCAAAGAATAAGGTGAATACATTCACTCAATACACTTCTATGTATGTATTCCTGCAGAGAGAACTTGTATAACACTGATATATTATTATCTGCACCTCTAGTGTTTGTTTCCATGAAATATTTGACAGTATTCCATGATGTATTTCACAGTATTTTCACAATAATTCGTTTTAATTTAGCTGTTTTTTAAATGTACTAAATATGAAGGAAATGTTTTAACATCATCAGATTGTGTTTTATTTAGCATTACTATGAGCAAACAGAAGCGGTGAGGTGTATTAGTGCGAGTACTGTGAAACATCAACAGTTCAACATTATTATAATAAAAAAGCTTGTGTTGCTGATAAAGTATGAATGAAGATAGGTTTTCTTTTATCTTTCAAAGTAGTACAAGATTATACTGAGGTGAAGTTGGTTTTATATTTAGTGGCAACTCATTGTCCCTATATCGTTTACCATGGTACTTTGAATATTCGGTCTGAAATCGCATGCAAGTCTGACTTACATTAAATTACTACAACATTAAATTATTTGACTGACGTTGACTGTACTTTGATAGTTATTGGCTGCTAATATGATTTCACCATTTAGAATTTGCGAACATTACATTCCTGAAATTATATTACTGAGGAGAAAGTCTGAATATGTGAATATAAAACCAACTTTAGCTCAATCAAGATGATCCTGCTTCAATATATGGGACATCAGATAAAAGCTGGCACAAAAGTAATCTAAATGTAATCCAAAAGTAGTCCGATTACGTTACTGGCTAACACATTATGTACTGTAATTAGTAACTTATTACACTTCAAAAGTACTCCAGCTCAATCATATGGTGTACAATCAGACTGAAACTCACTTAGCAATCGTGTTTAATGAGTATGGTTGTGTGTAGCATGAATGAAGACCAGTGTGTTTTCAGTGTCATTCTCAGAGAATCTAATCAAAGCAGAAGGTCAGACACGACACACACACACACACACACACACACACACACACGCACACGCACACGCACACACGCACACACACACACACAATTCTTGTGTGTATTTTACATAAACAAGTAAATGCCTCAGTAACGCGCGTGCGCAGTGCGGGTGTGTCGCGCGCGCACAAACACAGATATAAAGAAACACACACATAAGTTGCTCGCGTACCACACAGAGAGGAAACACACCACACGACACGCAAACACACAAAAACAGGAGTGTGAATGCGCGTCCACAGCACACGGGAGTGAGCCCGCGTCGTGTTTACACTGAGCGCGTCGCTTATTAAAGTGAATTAAAGTGAAACTGACCGTCATGATGTTCAAATCCAGCCGCAGAAACACAAACACAAGCACAGATGAAAAGCTCCGCGTCAGAAGAGCGTCAGCGCGGTCAGGTTCTCGGAAAACTCCAGAACAGCATGTTTAATAACTGGATTATTTCATCGACAGATCACAGCATAAGTTTGACGGAACTCGCGCTGCTGTTGGCGTTGCCGGGGCGGATCCTGAGCAGAGTTTAGCGGAAGCGAGCGACCAATCACAACCGCTCAGCGCAACACAGCAACCAATCAGAACAGCTCTGCGCAGGACAGTAACCAATGAGAGCCGCCCAGCGTAGTTCAGCGGCCAATCAAACACGCGCAAACGTACAACTCGCAGTCTACCTGTAAAGCTGCACTAAAATCGTGGCGAAATATTATATTCTTCTCCAACTCCAACTGATAAAATAATGTATATATTGATCAATAAACAAAAATTATCATTAGAATCAAACCTCAAAACAAACAGTGGCCCTAAAAAAGGGGCAGTTCATTAAACACGTATAATTTATTAACATAACCAACCCTGAACGACACAACATCATCATTAATGACGTCAATACCGTTTAACATATGCATTACAAAGCGAATAATTTGCACTTCATATCTGTCTAAATGTCCGTCCACATGAACATCTATATATCCTGCTCAAGAAAAGTCAGTCATGGATTCTGAAATATCAAACAAAGCATTTATTTATACCACAGTTTCTTAAATAAAGACACAATTTAGTCTATATATCTATCAAATATATAAGTCTAGGAATTGTTTTTGTCAAATTAGTTTTTATTATTCTAAAAAACACACACTTGAAATAGTTTTTTGTGATGTTGCTGTTTTCTAAATGTAATTAATATAAAGTAAATGATTTATAATCATCAGATGTGGTTTAGTGTTATACAGTCATCCTCTCAACAAAACACTAACAGTGAGGTATATTAGTGTGAGTATTGTGAAGTATTAACTGTCCATCAATAAGCTGTTGAAGCTCTTGGTTCTGCTAAATTTTTGCTATTTCTATCTGTCAAAATAGCACAAGATTATCCTGCTTCAGTATATGTGACGTCAAATAACAATTAGCACTAAAGTAATCTAAATGTAATCCAAAAGTAGTTAGATTACAGTGCCAATAATGTGTCATCTAGGAGATTATATTCATTCATTCATTCGTTTTCTTTTCAGCTTAGTCCCTTTATTCATCAGGGGTCGCCACAGCGGGATGAACCGCCAACTATTCCAGCATATATTTTACACAGCGGATGCTCTTCCAGCTGCAACCCATCACTGGGAAACACCCATACACACTCATTCACACACACTCATACACTACGGCCAGTTTAGTTGATCAATTCCCCTATAGCGCATGTGTTTGGACTGTGGAGGAAACCGGACCCACAGTAACCCACACCAACACGGGGAGAACATGCAAACTCCACACAGAAACGCCAACTGACCCAGCTGGGACTCAAACCAACGACCTTCTTGCTGTGAGGCAACAGTGCTAACCACTGAGCCACCGTGATGCCCTAGAGATTACATTAACAAATGCAAATATTCCTGTGTCATTTGTAATCAGTTACAGATTTCATAAGTAATCTGCCCAGCTCTCAGTGTGTGTGAGAGTGTGTGTGTGTGTGTGTGTGTGTGTGTGAGACATGCCTGTTCTACTGGTTCTTCATCAGTCTGCTCCACACTGCAGGAGAAATACACCGACGGCCTGTGTGTTTTCTGCAGAACACACACACACACACAGTTACGCGCTCACACTGCAGTGTTTGGCAGGAGACAGGAGGTGTTTCTGTACCTGCTTCTGTCCTGGGCTCCTGCTGGAGTGTGTGTGCTCTGCAGCCGGGCGGCTCAATCCCTGCGGAAACATGGAAGAAATAAATAACAATAAAATAAAAATAAATTATTAAATTTACAAGTCAGTTTGGTCTGTGCTATTTTCATTCTGGAGAGTTTGTTATTGTTCTGTGTTGGGTAAAAGTCCAATCAGTGGAGGAGGGGTGAGGCAAACACACTGATGAATTGTGTGTGTTCGGTGTGTGTGTGTTCACCTGTGTGTGTAGAGAGCTGGACGAGTGAGCCCTTGATAGTGTGCCACTCTCTCTATCCTCCTCCAGATCCTCCCATTCTGAGTGTGGAGCTTTGCTGTGGGAGTGACTGTAGACACACACACACACACACACACACACACACACACGTACACACAGTCAGTGATACAGCACTCAAACCACTTCCCACTTCTGATTATCCTCGAAGCGGAGGTTAATAATGTCAACATTATACTTTACACTTCCTGAAGATAAGCATGCTGCAATTGCAAACAAATATTTGTTTATTTCAGTATGTTGGTTTATTGGATGATTGCTATGGTGTTTTGGATAATTGCGTGGTTCTACTTGACTTCCACTTGCTCTAGATTACTCCCTGAATGTGTGGAAAACATCATAACCACCACCCTGTGGGTAATCTAGAGCAAGCTGAAGACATGTTTGGTCTGAAGTCAGCATAACACAGTGATTAGTACAGTGACGAAGCTTTCTCCACCTGGCAGGTTTGTAGCGGGACTGTTCTCGTTTCTCGGGCCTCATCGAGTGGCTCGGACTCTCCCTCTGGAGGACGGTTTTGACTTTGGGAAGGTCGGCCATCATGGCGTACTCCTCCCGGTTGAGACCCGACGACCCCGCAGACAGATGGCTGGACTCAGAGTCCATGGAGCTCTGAGAAGATGTATGTGTCTGCGCTGGAGGTGAGGGGCTGCGGTGTCTCCGCCCGCTGGGGGTGGAGGTGTGTGTCTGTGCTGGGGGAGAGGGGCTGCGGTGCCGCCGGCCACTGGGGGTGGAGATGTGTGTCTGCACTGGAGGTGAGGGGCTGCGGTGTCTCCGGATACCGGGGGTGGAGATGTGTGTCTGCACTGGAGGTGAGGGGCTGCGCTGTCTCCGGCAACTAGGGGTGGAGGTGTGTGTCTTCACAGGGGGAGTCCTGGAGGTGTGCTCCTGATGGCCTGGTCTGGAGCTGCTCCTGCGGCTGCTGTCCTGTGGCACCCCCCAGCCCACTGGGACAGACTGAGTGAAGGAGATCTGCTTCTTCTCCCCACTGTGGCGAGTGGGGGAGGGGTGACGAGAAGCTGACTGGCTGTGGAGTGAGTGGGCGGAGCCTTTCCAGTGGTCAGTTGATGGGATTGGATCATAGCGAGGCTGGGTACCAGCAGAGTTCCTGAAGGTGGAGCTGGGTCTGTCGCTCCTCATGGGGATGTGGTCTGCCAGGTCTCTCCTCAGGGTGGACACTGAGTGGCTCCGGCCACTCTCTGAGTTATGCAAGACAGATGGGCTCTGGGCTAATGGGGATGAACTGCGGCTCTTAACGCCACGGTTTGATGATGTTTCAGGCTTACGAAACAATGATGAGCCTCTATTTGGAGAAGATTGCCTGCTCTTTGCTTCTGTTTTCTTCATTGCGGTTTGTCCTTCATAGTTTTTCCTAGTGGGGGCAGGGCTAGTTCTCTCATCTCTCCACCTATTAGAGAAGGATCTTGGTTCTGATTGGCTTGGTGTCCCGTAGCCCTTCCTGACTGGAGATGCACTGCGTCGCCCCTCTGTACTCAGACCATCCTCTGGTCTCCCCGATGGGGACTGGCTTCTGGAACCGTATCGGCCCTTTGAGGAAAAGGAGGAGCTCTGTCTGTCATGGCTCCGCTCATATGAAGGGCTTTTTATCTCAGTTTTCCGACCATCATAACTCTGTCTGGAAGGGGACTGGCTTCTTGAATCATGTCGGCTGGTGGAGATGGAGGAGTTGAGTCTGTCATATGAAAGGTTTTTTATGTCTGGTTTTCGAGCTGTAGGAGAATCGTAACTCCGTCTGGATGGAGGCGAGCCGCTGCGGCTGCTGGGTTCGTGTTTTTGTTGAGAGCCTTTCAGATCCATGTAGGATAGAGACTTGCTGACTGTGCCCACTGTACTCGCCAATGATCTGAGATTTTTCTGTGCAGTGTAACTGCTCCGTGTTGGACTGACGGATGCCCGGTCTTGTACATATGACGCTCCGCTTGAGCGTAAGCCCACGGTGTTGATGGAGGAGCTAGACTCGGCCCGTCTGAACGGCGAGAGGCTCTGAGAGGGAGAAGAGGACTGCGGGAGACTGGAGCCTCTGTGGTAAGTGTTGAGTGACCCCGTCTGCCGTAAAGGAGAAGTGTTTCGACTTCGTCCACCTTTCCGACTGGAGGAACTGTAGGATTCTGCCTGTTTGAAAGGTGTGGGGCTCAGGGCCCGGGGTCCAGCGAGGGCCTCAATCTCTGCGCTGAGATCCAGCGGCTCTGGGGGAAACTGATCAAGACTTTCTGCATACTGCTCCATATTCTGAAACTCTGAGGTTCTCCTTTCAGAGGGGACGCCGAGGTCCGGGTTTCTAAAGGGAATGGCGGCTTTGGGCTCCGGGCTCTTGTTGCTGGGCAGGGGATGACCTCTCTCTGCGTGCCGATATGGGCCGGCAGGACTCTGGTCACGCATAGCTCTGCCACCCGCTGCCCGTCCCAGAGAGAAATATCCACTCTCCCGCTCCCTGCGGTCCTTCACGCTACCTGCGGACACACAGACGAGATCGGGACCCATGTTAATTTGTGAGATAATACACTGTGACCCAACAGCAAGGTTGTTATAGTTTTGCAATCGCTTTTTATTTTAGTTTGTAGTTGGTTTCATTAGAGTTTGCACAGCTTACATGTACTCTTGTGCAAACCTCCTAGTGATAAAAAGAAAATAATAGTTTGAACAAACACTGAACCCAAAACCACACAAAAGGAATAATAGTAAAAAAGCAGGAAGAATTCAGACAAACGTCTTTATAGACGTCTGTAAACGTCTATATTTTATATCTTTACAGATGTATGTGCTGAAGCATGCCTACATTTTTTCGGCATTTAAAGAAACGGTTTTCGCTTGTAAAAGCGCCATCTACTGGTGTTTCTCTAAACAGCCACAGGTTAGATTATCCTCCACAGTACTTTATTTCTGTAACTGATGTTAGTTTCGTTTAGTTTTTGCATTTATTGTGACGTTTTAATGTTATGTCAGTTAATTAAATAGTTTTAAGACCAGTAGTTTTAGTTTTCCTTTACTAATACAATCATGTGCATCACTCAGGAAAGCCTGTGCAACCCAACACCACCTGACACCTCAAACTGCCACTCCAACTGTCCAGCTCCACACAGGAGTAACCTGATACAGGTGTTTTCCTCACCGTGAGAAATGCCGAACTGCCCAAAACCATCCCTGCGACTCTGAGTGCCCTCCGTCCAGCCGCGGGGGCTTGTGCGGTGCGGCGGCGGGTCCAGGCGGGTCATTCTGTGGCCGGATGAGGGAGGATGGAGAAGGATGGAAGACTCTGAGCTGCTGTATACAGAATCCTCACCCTGACTGGAATTAATAAGGGAAGCACAGGTGTACTATTGCAGAACTCAACACACTTACACCCTACAGAGGGAACGATGATTTCCAAAACATGTCATATTTAAAGGCTAATAAGACAAGATGTGTAACAATCACACACACACACACACACTCGTGTAAAATCACTCAGCATTCAGTTCATACAGCAGTATAACAGGTGTTGTAGACTCACCTGTCCGAGCTTTGGTCGTCGTCTCCGTCACACAGGTAAAGGTCACAGTCGGGACTTAAGATGCAAAATGAGCTGTCCTCCAAGCCCCGCCCCCCTCTGCTGACATCACAGTAGCTGCTCACCACTGACAGCACATCTGAGTCCTCCTGATTGGTTGGATGGAGCAGGACCAATCAGAGAGCAGAACAGTACAGTTGAAGCAGTCTCAGCAGCAGCAGAGCAGAATGATGCTGCGCTTTTACAGAGTGATTGACTAGTGCTAAAGACAGGTCTCTACATACGGGAGGATGTTTACAATGATGAACATGTATTAAACAGTTCTTTGTGATTGTTCAATTACTGGAGATAAGGCAGGTATAACGTCAGTTCTGGAGCAGTGTCAGGCTGACTCACACACTGTACCGGTGTAGGGTTTCACCGCTGTAACTCAGTCAGCTTCTGCTTTCTGCTCATCATTATTTTAGATTAGCAGCTGTCAGCATTCATCAAACTCAACCCTTTAGAAGACCCCAGAAACTACTCAAGACAACATAGCAACCACCCAGCAAAACCTAGCAAAGACTCAAGACACCATAATAACTACCCAGCAGAACATAGCAACTAGCCAAAACACTATAGCAACCATTTAGAAGACACCAGAAACTACTCAAGAGATCATAGCAACCACCCAATAGAACCTAGCAACTACCCAAAACACCATAGCAACCGTTTAGAAGACACCAGAAACTACTAGAGACAACATAGAAACCACCCAGCAAAACCTAGCAAAGACTCAAGACACCATAATAACTACCCAGCAGAACCTAGCAACTAGCCAAAACACTATAGCAACCATTTAGAAGATCCCAGAAACTACTCAAGAGATCATAGCAACCACCCAATAGAACCTAGCAACTACCCAAAACACCATAGCAACCGTTTAGAAGACACCAGAAACAACTCAAGAGATCCTAGCAACCACCCAATAGAACCTAGCAACTACTCAAGACACCATATTAACTACCCAGTAGAACCTAGCAACTACCCAAAACAATATAGTAACCTTTTAAAAGACCCCTAAAACTACTCAAGACACCCTAGCAACCACCCAGTAGAACTTGGTAACAACCCAAAACACCATAGAAACCATTTAAAATACTCTTAAAACTACATAAGACACCCTGGCAACTACCCAAAACACCATAGCAACCATTTAGAAGACCATAGAAACTACTTAAAACACCCTAACCACCCAGCAAAATCTAGTAACTACCCAAGACAGCATAGAAACTACCCAGTAGAACCTAGCAACCACTCACAATAATACAGCAACCATTTAAAAGATCCCGGAAACTACTCAAGACACCACAGCAACCACCCAGTAGAACCTAGCAACTACCCAAAACAATATAGCAACTATTTAAAGGACCCCTAAAACTACTCAAGACACCCTAGCAACAACCCAGTAGAACCTAGCAACTACCCAAAACACCATAGCAACCACTTAGCAATTACTAGTACCCCCTAGCAACAGAGCGCGTGGTGTAGACCCTCCTGGTAACAGTCAGATGTAACTCGGTCTCTCTGCTAGTGCATTGGGTTTCTCTGATGTCACAGAGAGAGGGTAATGATCTGCCTTCATTCATTAATGATGAGAACACACACACACACACACACGCACGCACGCACGCACACACGCACACACACACACACACACACACACACACACACACACTCTGTTGTGCAGTAAATGACATCAGTAGTTTGAGTTAAGCAGCTCTAAGCAGTGAGTGTGTATAAGTGTGTATGACATATAGTTTATACGTGTGTGTGTGTATATGAGTGAGAGAGAGAATATATGAATGTGTATTAAGTGTCTGTGTGTGTACAAGTGTGCATATGAGTGTGTCTAATGAGTTTATATATATATATATATATAGAGAGAGAGAGAGAGAGAGAGAGAGTATGTGTGTGTGTGTGTGTAAATGAGCATATATGTGTGTATATACGTGTGTGTGTGTGTATATATAAGTGTGTTTGGCTGTATACAGGTGTGTATATGCATGTGTGTATTTATGATTATGTATAAGTGTGTGTGTAAATATAAGAGTATAAATGTGTGTGTGTGTGTAAAAAGTGACCGTATACAAGTTTGAGTGTGTAAATATGAGTGTATAAGTGTGTGTGTGTGTGTGTGTGTGCATGTGTATATAACTTTGAGTGTGCAAATATGAGTGTAGGAGTGTATAAATGTGTGTGTTTGTATAAGTTTAAGTGTGTACATATGACTGTAAGTGTGTGTGTGTTTGTGTGTGTGTATAATTTTCAGTGTATAAATATTAGTGAATAAGTGTGTGTGTGTGTGTGTGTGTATACGTTTGAGTGTGTAAATATGAGTGTACAAGTGTGTGTGTGTATAAGTTTCAGTGTATAAATATGAGTGTATAAGTGTGTGTGTGTGTGTTTGAGTGAGTGTGTATATGTATAAATATGAGTGTATGTGTGTGTGTGTGTGTGTCTGACCTTGTTGCTGCTGCAGTCCTTGTGTCCTCCTCCTCCAGGAGCTGCAGTGGTGTTCTGCTCAGGTGTGTGTTCGCTGCAGGTGTTGTGCAGGTGTTTCTGCCGTAAGCAGTCGTGGCAGCGGGAGGAGTCGAAGATGTTGGGCTGAAACTTCGGGCAGACCAGGTCATCTCCAGACACAGGCATCATGGTCAGAACACACACACACACACACAGACAAACACACACTGCAGCTGAAACTCACACAGACGAACACTGCAGCGTAAACACACACACAGACAAAACACAAACGTAGACAAACACACACAGACCAAACACACACTGCAGCTAAACACACGAGCGGTGCACGCGGTGAGAGTGGGAGAGAGTGTGTGCAAGTGTGTGTCACCTGAGCAGCAGATGAGAGTGGACTGAGTTTTACATCAACACACACTCATCCCATTGGCTCACTCAACAATAGCAGACAGTGTGTGTGTGTGTGTGTGTGTGTGTGTGTGTATGTCCATCTGCTGTGTGTATTGAATATCAGACATGCTGCATCTGCTGGCCAACATCACCACACTCATGGAGAACACACACACACTCCTGAACAACACACACCCCTGAAGATCCCTCACACACACACACACACACACACACACACACACACACACACTCCTGAACAACACATATTCTGAACACACATACACACTTCTGAAACACACACATAGTGCTGAAAAATAACACACACACTTCTGAAATACGCACACACTCTTGAAGAACACGCACACTTCTGAAACACACACACACACACACACTCCTGAAGAACATGCACACGCACACATGCACACACTGCTGAAAAACATGTACAGACGTCTGAAACACACACACACACACACACGCACACACGCACACTTCTGAAACACATAGGGCTGGATGTTAGAGTATTATTGGATGGTTGCTAGGGTGTTTGAGGTGGTTGCTATGATCTTCAGGCTGGATGTTAGGGTATAATTGGATGGTTGCTAGGGTGTTTGAGGTGGTTGCTATGATCTTCAGGCTGGATGTTAGGGTATAATTGGATGGTTGCTAGGGTGTTTGAGGTGGTTGCCATGATCTGCAGGCTGGATAATAGGGTATAATTGGATGGTTGGTAGGGTGTTTGAGGTGGTTGCTATGATCTGCAGGCTGGATGTTAGGGTATAATTGGATGGTTGCTAGGGTGTTTGAGGTGGTTGCTATGATCTGCAGGCTGGATGTTAGGGTATAATTGAATGGTTGCTAGGGTGTTTGAGGTGGTTGCTATGATCTGGAGGCTGGATGTTAGGGTATTATTGGGTGGTTGGTAGGGTGTTTGAGGTGGTTGCTATGATCTGCAGGCTGGATGACAGGGCATTATTGGATGGTTGCTAGGGTGTTTGAGGTGTTTGCTATGATCTGCAGGCTGGATGTTAGGGTATTATTGGATGTTGCTAGGGTGAAACACCTCCAGCACACTGACGCCAACTTTGAATGGGTGACATCAAGTGTTGCTGAACTGAATTGTGGGTCTGTCTGCGCCACTGCTCGCTGCAGAAGTTGAGAATTTCTCAACTTTTTAAGTGCCAATAGAAGCGTGAGCCAATCAGATTGCTTTATTCAAATACCCCAGCTCAGACAGTAGCTGATTGCAGACTAATTACATCAGCTGACACTGCTGTGATGGTCGCCAGCTTTGACGTTGATTCCCCGTGTGAATTAGGCATGAAAACAGCTCAGCTGCTGCATGTCTCACTCTTACCATGGATAAAAACATAAACATCTACATTTGTGTTGTGCACAGCTATTATTAATATATAATATTTAGTTATAGTGAGGTATGGGTCATATATCAGTGTTGAAGCCTGTTCACATCACAACCATAACTATATTCCTAAAGTTATTATATAAACTAAGACAATAGCAGAGTGCTGTTAAAACCATATAGTTATTACTATTATAACTATAGCACTGGAACCACTTTCAACTGCTGTAGTTCCTGTCCGCTGGTGTAGAGGCTAATATAGTTATCGTCATAGTTATCGTCCGCTGGTGTAGAGGCTAATATAGTTATCGTCATAGTTATCGTCCACTGGTGTAGAGGCTAATATAGTTATAGATATCGTCCACTGGTGTAGAGGCTAATATAGTTATAGATATCGTCCACTGGTGTAGAGGCTAATATAGTTATAGATATCGTCCACTGGTGTAGAGGCTAATATAGTTATCGTTATAGTTATCGTCCGCTGGTGTAGAGGCTAATATAGTTATAGATATCGTCCACTGGTGTAGAGGCTAATATAGTTATAGATATCGTCCGCTGGTGTAGAGGCTAATATAGTTATAGATATCGTCCGCTGGTGTAGAGGCTAATATAGTTATCGTTATAGTTATCGTCCACTGGTGTAGAGGCTAATATAGTTATAGATATCGTCCGCTGGTGTAGAGGCTAATATAGTTATCGTTATAGTTATCGTTCGCTGGTGTAGAGGCTAATATAGTTATCGTCATAGTTATCGTCCGCTGGTGTAGAGGCTAATATAGTTATAGATATCGTCCACTGGTGTAGAGGCTAATATAGTTATAGATATCGTCCGCTGGTGTAGAGGCTAATATAGTTATAGATATCGTCCGCTGGTGTAGAGGCTAATATAGTTATCGTTATAGTTATCGTCCACTGGTGTAGAGGCTAATATAGTTATAGATATCGTCCGCTGGTGTAGAGGCTAATATAGTTATCGTTATAGTTATCGTCCGCTGGTGTAGAGGCTAATATAGTTATAGATATCGTCCGCTGGTGTAGAGGCTAATATAGTTATAGATATCGTCCGCTGGTGTAGAGGCTAATATAGTTATAGATATCGTCCGCTGGTGTAGAGGCTAATATAGTTATAGATATCGTCCGCTGGTGTAGAGGCTAATATAGTTATCGTTATAGTTATCGTCCGCTGGTGTAGAGGCTAATATAGTTATAGATATCGTCCGCTGGTGTAGAGGCTAATATAGTTATAGATATCGTCCGCTGGTGTAGAGGCTAATATAGTTATAGATATCGTCCGCTGGTGTAGAGGCTAATATAGTTATAGATATCGTCCGCTGGTGTAGAGGCTAATATAGTTATAGATATCGTCCGCTGGTGTAGAGGCTAATATAGTTATAGATATCGTCCACTGGTGTAGAGGCTAATATAGTTATAGATATCGTCCGCTGGTGTAGAGGCTAATATAGTTATAGATATCGTCCGCTGGTGTAGAGGCTAATATAGTTATAGATATCGTCCGCTGGTGTAGAGGCTAATATAGTTACCGTTATAATTATCCACTGGTGTAGAGGCTAATATAGTTATCGCTATAGTTATCGTCCGCTGGTGTAGAGGCTAATATAGTTATCGTTATAGTTATCGTACACTGGTGTAGAGGCTAATATAGTTATCGTTATAGTTATCGTCCGCTGGTGTAGAGGCTAATATAGTTATCGTTATAGTTATCGTCCGCTGGTGTAGAGGCTAATATAGTTATAGATATCGTCCGCTGGTGTAGAGGCTAATATAGTTATCGTTATAGTTATCGTCCACTGGTGTAGAGGCTAATATAGTTATAGATATCGTCCGCTGGTGTAGAGGCTAATATAGTTATAGATATCGTCCGCTGGTGTAGAGGCTAATATAGTTACCATTATAATTATCCACTGGTGTAGAGGCTAATATAGTTATCGCTATAGTTATCGTCCGCTGGTGTAGAGGCTAATATAGTTATCGTTATAGTTATCGTACACTGGTGTAGAGGCTAATATAGTTATCGTTATAGTTATCGTCCGCTGGTGTAGAGGCTAATATAGTTATCGTTATAGTTATCGTACACTGGTGTAGAGGCTAATATAGTTATCGTTATAGTTATCGTCCGCTGGTGTAGAGGCTAATATAGTTATCGTTATAGTTATCGTCCGCTGGTGTAGAGGCTAATATAGTTATCGTTATAGTTATCGTCCACTGGTGTAGAGGCTAATATAGTTATAGATATCGTCCGCTGGTGTAGAGGCTAATATAGTTATCGTTATAGTTATCGTACATTGGTATAGAGGCTAATATAGTTATAGATATCGTCCGCTGGTGTAGAGGCTAATATAGTTATAGATATCGTCCGCTGGTGTAGAGGCTAATATAGTTATCGCTATAGTTATCGTCCGCTGGTGTAGAGGCTAATATAGTTATCGTTATAGTTATCGTCCACTGGTGTAGATGCTAATATAGTTATAGTTATCGTCCGCTGGTGTAGAGGCTAATATAGTTATAGATATCATCCGCTGGTGTAGAGGCTAATATAGTTACCGTTATAATTATCCACTGGTGTAGAGGCTAATATAGTTATCGCTATAGTTATCGTCCGCTGGTGTAGAGGCTAATATAGTTATCGTTATAGTTATCGTACACTGGTGTAGAGGCTAATATAGTTATCGTTATAGTTATCGTCCGCTGGTGTAGAGGCTAATATAGTTATCATTATAGTTATCGTCCGCTGGTGTAGAGGCTAATATAGTTATCGTTATAGTTATCGTACATTGGTATAGAGGCTAATATAGTTATAGATATCGTCCGCTGGTGTAGAGGCTAATATAGTTATAGATATCGTCCGCTGGTGTAGAGGCTAATATAGTTATAGATATCGTCCGCTGGTGTAGAGGCTAATATAGTTATCGCTATAGTTATCGTCCGCTGGTGTAGAGGCTAATATAGTTATCGTTATAGTTATCGTCCGCTGGTGTAGAGGCTAATATAGTTATTGTTATAGTTATCGTACATTGGTATAGAGGCTAATATAGTTATCGTTATAGTTATCGTCCACTGGTGTAGAGGCTAATATAGTTATAGATATCGTCCGCTGGTGTAGAGGCTAATATAGTTATAGATATCGTCCGCTGGTGTAGAGGCTAATATAGTTATCGTTATAGTTATCGTCCACTGGTGTAGAGGCTAATATAGTTATCGTTATAGTTATCGTCCGCTGGTGTAGAGGCTAATATAGTTATAGATATCGTCCGCTGGTGTAGAGGCTAATATAGTTATCGTTATAGTTATCGTCCACTGGTGTAGAGGCTAATATAGTTATCGCTATAGTTATCGTCCGCTGGTGTAGAGGCTAATATAGTTATCGCTATAGTTATCGTCCGCTGGTGTAGAGGCTAATATAGTTATCGTTATAGTTATCGTACACTGGTGTAGAGGCTAATATAGTTATCGTACACTGGTGTAGAGGCTAATATAGTTATAGATATCGTCCACTGGTGTAGAGGCTAATATAGTTATAGATATCGTCCGCTGGTGTAGAGGCTAATATAGTTATCGTTATAGTTATCGTCCGCTGGTGTAGAGGCTAATATAGTTATCGTTATAGTTATCGTCCACTGGTGTAGAGGCTAATATAGTTATCGTTATAGTTATCGTACATTGGTATAGAGGCTAATATAGTTATAGATATCGTCCGCTGGTGTAGAGGCTAATATAGTTGTCAGCCATCCTGTAGGTCGAGCACAGCAATCAAGGATACACCATTGGATAACTCAGCAGGAGTATTTTAAAGACTAAACCTAACATCCTCCACTCCACACCAGCGCTAATGACCCCCGACTACAGCAGAAACACACACACATTCTCGTCAACATCACACATGAAGCTAGTGTACAGCAGGAGTGTTCCTTTAATGACGCTGTAATGCAGGTCTCAGCACATAGAAAAGGCAGTTATATACTGGGAATAACTCAATAAGACGCTCCGAGATGAACATACGCCACTTTAAAGAGGAGTTCAGCAATGTGCTGATTCAGAGAGCCTGTTCACTGATTCAGAGAGTCATTGATGCAGTGATTCAGCAGGTGGTTGGGTCTGTGGTGATTGTTCAGTCCTGACCGCGCTCGTTGCGGCCGGTCTGCCTGCGCCGCTGCCTCTTGGTGCTCTTGCATTGTTTCTGCTTGTTGTTGTGGACAGACGATGATGATGATGACGACTTCCTGTCGCTCTGATGACTCCTCCTCTTGGCTTCCTGTCTCCGCTTCTGTTTTCTCCTCTTCTTCTGTTTAACCAGACTGTTGAGGGACGCCGTGAGGCTCTGAATCCTGCAGAAACACACCAGCGGGAATCAAGACTACTGAACACACATACCGATCACACACACACACACAAATCACACACACACACTGATCACACACACACACAAATCACACACACACACTGATCACACACACACACAAATCACACACACACACAAGTGAAGTCTCTGATGTGTGGACTGAATATGCTGAAATCTCAGTGTGTGTGTGTGTGTGTGTGTGTGTGTGTGTGTGTGGTGTTGATGATCAGATGAGGGAGTAATTCATTAATCAATATTTAATAATCAATCAGTCATACTTCTTGGACAGCAGAGGGTTTCCAGCTTGCTTGGGAAGAGCTTCAGTTCTCTCTCGCTCCTCAGCATCACCTTCATCTCTCTGGAGACAGACACACACACACACACACACACACACACACACACACACACACACACACACACTCAGTGTTAATCAGGCTGGACTTGTCATGTGCTGGTTAATTCGCTAGCTGATGATTGGTTGTTCACCTGTGCTGGCTCCAGTAATCTGTCTGCTGATAGGTCGAGGTCGCTGATGGTCGTCACGGTGACGGTGTGGTTTGGATGATCGTACTGAACACACTCCGTGGTCGCTGTGATCGCCTCCTCCAGCTCGTCTGCCTCATCTACACACACACACGATGATGATGACATGACCTCACACACAAGACAACACGTGATGCTGCCATGACCTCTGACCTCACACACTCACCTAGAGCCTGGCGTCGCTCCTGCAGCATCTTCAGATACTCCTTGCGTCTCTGGAGGAACAACACAGAACACACACACACACACACACACACACACACACACACACACACACACACCATCATCATTATCACAGCTCACTCATCATCATCTTCATCACTCCTCGTCCTCCTCACCTCCTCTCTGAGGCGTTTCTGCTCCTCCTTCAGTTTGCTCTTCATCTCCTCCAGGGCTGCTCTGCGCCGCTCCAGCTTCCGCTTGTGGAAACCTGTCAGGAAATCCCTGAAACACACACACACACACACACACACAGGTGTACATATTAGAGATGTTAACATAACTCGATGTCGTTAATCTTTTAAATGGACAGATCTTATCTAAAGACCTGAGATTAAAGGATGTGTTGTGCGTCGTGCTGTGAGACGTGTCCATGACTTCACACACTACAGTAGTAATCTAGTGTGTGCTGTTCACACTGCCTTACGCAGTCACTCGCTCGATATTGGGGATGTATAAAGCCGCCATGTGTAAATCCAGTGATATCCGCTGGTGCTGCCGTTAATACGCAGGTCAGGTTATAGGTCAGTAGCTGGATGATGTTATGGGTGGGTCACGATGAAGAAGATCAATCAAACTTTTAACTACTGTGTCTGAAATATTGAAGCCGATTAAAGAGAAACTAAGCAGATCAATATCTTTAATATTGGATCATACAGGTAACAGACATGCATTACTCCAAACGGAATATTCCACCTTTATTTATTTATATATATAATAGCTGTGTTTAACCAGTTTGTGTTGGGCTGTGGAGGAATAGCAGACCCTTGCGCACTTCACTGCACCTCAAATGTTTATCTTTCTTCTTTATTTTCTAGATAACCGACCAAAAAAAATACATTCTCCTTAAGATAACGAAGGAAATTCCTTCCAAAAAACACGTGGTTACACACACACACACAAGGTTACACACCATCTTCATCACAAACACACATACACAGTTGCACACCAACATCATCTCACACACACACACACACACACACACACACACACACACACACACACACACAGTTACATGCCATTATCAAAACACACAGTTACACACCATCTTCAAAACACACACACACACACACACACACACACACTCGAAGCATATCACATGCTTTTCTCTATTTGTGCTTTAAAGAGAATGTTGGTTATAATCTGATCCTTCAATAAACTCTTAACATGTCAACAGTATTCCTGCTCATATTAACACATGAAGCAAAGAGCTGCCTTCACTCAACCCATTGACTACAGACTACAATGAATGATGAACCCAGTATTCAGACTCTAATGGAGACCATTTTGAGAGATGTAAACAATAACAGAGGTCTACTTCCGGTTTCACATTTGTAATTTCCATAGCTTTAAAGAATCCAAAAAAGATCCAAATATTCTGAAATAACCCCATGGCAGGTGTTTTAGTGTGATGTTATCATTGAATAGCCTCTTGCTGCAGTTATGTAATAGTTTGACCACAGGTAGGAACTGTTCCTGTGCTATACCATCCCCTCATGGAGACGGGCTACAGAGTGTTCGCCTGTTGCTCTGTGATTAAACTCATGTCAGCTGCTGAGCGCTGCATCGCCTCACTCACTGTCGGTCCTTGTCGTCGAACATCAGCACACACTTGCCGTGTTTCCGCTTCCCTCCGCCTTTAAACTTCGATCTCTGCTGTAGTTTGTCGCTTTTCCCCATTTTCGGCAGTTTTCGAACACACGTGTGGACGCACTGAACCGCTTCCGCTTCTGAGAGCTCCGGAAGTGCCAAAATAAAGGTCCTCAGCGGTACGCTGAAAAATAGAAGCGAAAACTGATTTTAGATATTGTAATAAATCACCCATAAAACTCATAGATGTTATAACACACATACGACAAAAGTGTGAGCGAAAAGGTCGAGATTATAGCCTACGAGCTCAAATATAACTTTAAATATCTAAAATATGAGATAACAGTGGAAACTGACTTAAAGACTTTACTAATTATCTGTGAACACGTCATTTCCTCTGGCCTTAGGATAACTGATCCTGCTGCAAATAAACATAACATTTATTTAGTTTATTGTAGGTGTAAGACTGTCACATTACAGATCTGTATATTATATATGAATGGCTTTATTGTGTGTTTTACTACTCAAAATACAGAAACACTCAACAGTCTCTGTCGCCCCCGTGTGGACAGACAGAAGAGCTGCACTCTGCCATTTATTAATATTAGATGTATTATAGAGATCAGCAGGCCTGTGGTGATTATATAGATTAAATGACAGATTATATGTTATATAAATCAGCGGTGTGTTAAAATACACTAGAAAGATTAAAATGATGTAAAGCAGATCAGTGGTGCAGTACTGAACTATATTAGAGATTATACATGAGACTATATATTAGAGATTAGTTCAGTACTGCTCCACCCAGCTATTTATTGTATTCTCCAATGTATAATCGCATATATATATACACACACACAGTATATTTAAACTTTAGGAGTTAATATAAGTGAGGTGGTCATGATTTTGCCAGAGGTGGCCACCCCCCTAGCTCCACCCCATGCCGATATATAGCGATATAGCACTGCTACAAGTGTGATATTGTGTTTATACAACAATCCGCCGACATAATTGTGTATATAAAACAAACAAAAAATAATAATAAATCACACACACAGTCTAAAAAACCCTTTTGTATGAGGAACTACTTTCTTTCGGTGTTCATTCACATCTGCAGCTGACGTCAGAACAGCAGAAGCCGCTGCTACTTCACACACATCACTGTAGAGCTAGTGTCTGAGTGATTCTCTAGTGTAATGTCTACAGTGATGACAGAACAGCTGATTTAGCTCACATGTTAAGATGATAAGGCAGAACAGCATGAAATGCCATCAGTCTACAAAGCAAAGCAAACACTACTGTAATACTATGATATATATATATAGCAATACAAAACACAAGAGATCGACTTATGCTGCATTCACACCACACACAGCTGAAGCATCAAGCGCAAGTGATTTACATGTTAAGTTTATGCAAATTAGACATCCTGCGGCGCGATTCGTGCGAATGAGAAGGCGAGAGTTAAACATTTTGCACATTTGATATGCTTAATTCGTGAATCACGGCATCGCTCGAGTTGGAAAATCTGAACTTCAGCGGACATTCTTGCCATGTTACCCAATCAGGAGCTTTCTCTTGTAGGCGTGTGATTATGACGTAGCGCCTGTTGTTGGTGTCCCGAGGGGAAATCCTCTTGCCGACTCCAGACAACAGTTCATCACACTGGGCTCAGTCTGAAGCACCGCTGAAAGCCTCCATCATCCAGGTACAGTTTCTGGAGGAGTTGATGAACTCAGAGCTGCTGCACCTCTGAATGGATCTAGTGGACTCAGACACGGCGCCGAACGAATCCACGCTGTTTTTCAGCCTTCATAAAGCACAGCTACCCTCTCAATAACATTCATATTAGCCATTTAGCAATGAAGCTAGAGTGACCGGGCGGACAGAAGCCCTGCCTATAACACGAATCCAAGACTGTTCTGAAGTGAAGCGCGATTAAGGCAAGTAAACTGAAAATGTTCACACTATATACACGCGAATAGCACGATTTATTAGCGCATGCCGCGTCTGGCGTGAACGCAGCATCAGAACAGCACTTACCTCTTCTATAGCTGTTCAGCTGTAGTTTTACATTTAAGATGAGAGAAACGTAGTCCGCAGCACAGACTAATCACGCGATCTCTGTCGCCATCTTGTGGTGGAACAATGTAACGTCAATCGTCAATCTCTTTGCTCAAGATGACAGGCTGATGGCCGCCAGCGCACTGAATCATAAGTTTACTAAGGCCACCAACCTGTGGGTAGGTCACTGGTTCAAATCCCGGCTGGGTCAGTTGGTGTTTCTGTGTAGAGTTTGCATGTTCTCCCCGTGTTGGCGTGGGTTCATTCCGCTGTGGCGACCCCTGATGAATAAATGAGTAAATGTATATAGTTGGTGCAGTAGTGCACCAGGCCGCCGCGGGGCGCTGGAGCGCGCAGAGTTCAGCACAGCGACTGTACAGATGCTGATAAACAGCGGACACCCGCGGAGAGATTAATCAGACGGAGGAAAAGCCCGTAAAGCGCGGACGGGAGTGAGTGAGTGAGTGTGTGTGTTAGAGAGAGAGAGAGCTGTGCTGTTCAGTGTGTGTGTATGAGTTCGGTGTGGAGCAGCGATGGAGCACGGAGTGGATCTGCTGGCCAGAATCTGCAGCGCCTCCGTGGAGAACAAAGCGCTGAGGTGAGAGAAATGACGGATTATTACCGTAAACATGATGATACACACACACACACACACACACACACACACACACACGCACATACACACACACACACACACTGATAATCTGAGGAGTAACCCTGCAGACACCAGTGTTCTGTGGAGAGAGAGAGAGACAGAAACACTGGACTGTACTGTTAGAGTCGGGATAAACAACACAACACTGAGGAAAGTCCCGACAATCACACACAACTGCTCTCTCTCTCTCTCTCTCTCTCTCTCTCTCTCTCTCTCTCTCTCAGTCAGTCAGTGTAATGTTTGTGTTTGAGTGTGTGTGTGTGTGTGTGTGTGTGTGTTTGTATAGTGCAGTCTGTGTGTTTAGGTCTCGTGTAGTGTGTGTAAGTTTATGTAATGTTTGTGTGTAAGTGTACTGTAGTGTGTATTAAAGTGGTGTGTGTGAGTGTAGTATAGTGTTTCTGTGTGTAAGTGTAGCGTTGTGTGTGTTTAAGTGATGTTTGTGTAAGTGTAGAGTGTTTGTGTGTGTAATTGTAGTTTGTGCAGTGTGTGTGTGTGTGTGTGTGCGTGCGTGTGTGTGTGTGTGTGTGCGTGTGTAAATGTAGTAGAGTGTGTGGCTCCCGGTTTTTCAAAAGGCTTATAAATCATAAGGAATGAGCTGTGTGTGTGTGTGTGTGTGTGTGTGTGTGTGATTACCCAGCGTCCTCTCTGTGACACACACTTGTATAATGTCAGTGGTGTGTGACACAGTATTACTGGAGAAGGTGAGTTATGAGGACATTACCCGTGTGCACGTTCATCACGAGGCTCATAGTGTCACACACAGTCGGGGGAGGAAAAAAGGAAAGGAGTGTCCCCATAATTCACGAAAACAACCCTGTGTGTGTGTGTTTCTCTTTTTGTGTGTGTGTGTGTGTTTTGACCTTGCGGGGACATTTTTGTGGTCCCCATGAGGAAGACAGCTCATAAATCATCCAGAATGAATGTGTGTGTGTGTGTGTGCGTGTGTGTGTGTGCGTGTGTGTGTGTGTGTGTGTGTGTGTGTGCGTGCCTGGTATTCATCAGTGTGTCGACCCCCTCAAGTATAGCAAAACTAGTAAATTCTGACCTTGTGGGGACATTCCTTCGGTCCCCATGAGGAAAAGGGCTCATAAATCAGGCAGGATGGAGGACTGTGAAGATGTAAATGTGCAGATTAGAGGAGGAGAGAATATACAGTACAAACATCAGTGTGTGTGTGTGTGTGTGTGTGTGTGTGTGTGTGTGTGTGTTTATACTCTCCATGCTGATGTTTTACAGTATGGATGCGTCTAGAGAAGGAGGATCATACACTCCGAGTGTTAATGAAGAACACAAACACACACACCTCAGGAGGAAGAAAACTGATGTGAGTGCGCAGACTGGAGTGTGTGTGTGTGTGTGTGTGTGTGTGTGTGTGTGTGTGTGTGTGTGTGTGTGTGTTTAATGAGCTCATAATGGAGAACATTAACTAGTGTTTTACTCTACCTATTAAACACTTTCAACATCACACATGCTGAGCTGAGAGACACATCGCGTACATGAATTAATGTATCTACTGAAAATAAATGCCTTATGTTTATGATATGAAGTGTTGTATAATAATGTTTAACAATTATAATCATTAAAATAAGTAGTAAATATAATTATTAATCACCAATCATCAGTGTAAGGTTATGTGGATCAGTGTGTGTTTATATTGTACCTAATGTCTTCACATCACTGAATATTCCAAATTAAACTAATAACTGATCCTTCACAATTCAGGAATGATTCATTAATTAATCAGTATATATATTTATTTATTTATTTCTGTCTGGTTCAGATGGATGGAGCGTCTGCGCAGAACAGTTCTTCCCAAAAGGTGCGCTTCACACTCCTCACTCATTAAATCGCTGAAGGTTTCGTATTGAATATGTGTTTAAATTAGTTTAATTAGGTGTAATTTAAGTTAATTATTCTGATGTGTTTGTGGGATGTGTGTCCACTGAAGACACTGACTATAAATATGGTGTCGTCATCTGATGAGGGCTCATCAAACTCTCACAGATAAGCTGATTTTCCTGTTGTAATGTGCACTCAGAGTGTGTGTGAGCTCTACATGTGTGTGTGTTTTCTCTAGGTGAAAGACGCAGATCTTCAGAAATATTCAGGCGAGCTCTTCGATTCAGCGGCAGCGTTTTCTGACGATTATTTCTCGGACAGCACTTCAGACAGCGAGAGCGACGCCAGCCTGACGCCCAACCAGACCATCCTTCAGCTGCTGGACGAGGAGCTGGACGAGGACGAGTCTGGATCGGTCAGTTCTCTGGAGCTGGAGGGCGCAGCGGTGGAGGCGGAGGCCAAACCCGAACCGCAGAGCGCCGCATCTGAGACAGAGGAGTGCAGTGTGCCCTCGCCCGGCGGCATCATTGTCAGCGCGTGTCAGAAGCGAGATGGCGGCCGAGTCTACAACAAGAGGCACTACTGCCTATTCTGCTCCAAACCCTACGCCAAGATGGCGCGGCACCTGGAGAGCTCGCACGCCAACAAACCCGAGGTGGAGACGGCGCTCAGCTTTCCTAAGGGCTCCAAAGAGCGCAAGAAGCAGCTAGACTACATACGCAATCGCGGGAACTACGCCCACAACGCTGTGGTGATGCAGTGCGGCAGGGGAGAGCTGGTGCCGTCAAAGCGGCCGCCCAGAGACGCGCAGGGAGAGGACTTCATGCACTGCGCCTACTGCCAAGGGCTCTACACTAGGAAGGTGCTGTGGAGGCACATGCGCACCTGCGGACTCAAGCCGCAGTCCAGCGCCAGCAGGCCAGGCAAGAACCGCGTGCAGTCCATGTGCACTTACACAGGGCCGGTGCCTGCCAACATGAGCCAGCAGCTGTGGGCCGTGATCAGCGCCATGAACCCCGGCCCCGTCACTGAGATCATCCGCAAGGACCGCGTGATCGTCAAGATCGGACAGCACCTGCTCAACAAAGGAGGAGTATCGGCGCAGAACAAGCAGTACGTGCGGGATAAGATGCGGGAGCTGGGAAGGCTAGTTCACAACGCTCGGAAGACCACCTCCATCAAAACGCTGCAGGACTGCGTGAATCCTCAGAAGTTCACAGAAACCATTGAAGCGGTGAAGAGCACCTGCGGATTCGAGAGTGAGAGTGGGAGTTTCCGGCTGCCGTCCCTAGCTAGAAAGCTGGGCATCTCCCTGCTAAAGGTGAGCAAGCTGCTGAAGGCGCAGGGCCTGATCTCCAACCGCCGGCAGCAGGTGCGCTCTGCCTCCGAGTTCCAGGAGCTGCACCGGGCGCAGTGGGGGCAGCTGATCTCCAGGGCGGCGCTGCGGAGCTCTAGATCGCAGGACCGCAGCCCACCGCTGCTAATGGCCTTCGTGGAGGATGTGCAGAAGATGCACACACACCTGCGGGGAGCAGCGGAGCGCTGGAGAGCGGATCTGGCGCAGAGGGCCTCTGGGAAGGCCTGGACGGAGCTGGCGAAGGCGTGTCTGGCGCAGATGATCCTGCTGAACCGCCGGCGCGAGGGAGCCGTGTCCAGCATGCCTGTCTCTGCCTATCTGTCCAGAGACTCCGACCCGATGCTGTGTGTAAACTGGACACACTCCGAGGTGGAGAACAGGCTCTGGAGCAGCCTTGGGTGAGTCCACTTAAACTACATCACTGAAGTGGTGTTTACTGTGTCTGAAGTAGGGCTGGGCGATACGTAGATGCTATTGATTAACTCGAGTGTGAAGTGCACATCAATATGTGTGAATGAAAGTAGTTTTTTCACTCTAACATGTGCGCCGCTCCCCTCTGGGCTCCTTTAGTTAGTTGTTGAATTATTCACTGTATTTAAGGCAAGACATCATGAGTAACTAATTAAAATAACGTAAACAGAGCAGTGATACTGCATAATTAATTACTCACTGATGATATAATTTAAACTGCTTTACACCACACTGGTCTGCAGGAGCTTCACCAGGATTATCACCAGGGGGCGCTGTGGTCGTCCGGTTCCGGTCCTCCTTAATCCCAGCATGCAGTTCGCCCTGGATCTTCTGGTGCACCACAGAGAGGAATGCGGCGTTCCCAAAGACAACGGCTACATGTTCGCCAGACCCGCCGCCATGACGCACTTCCGCGGCTCAGACTGTCTGCGAGGCTTTGCTAGGAGCTGTGGCGCAGCGAGCCCGGAGAGCCTGACGTCTGGAGGCCTGAGGATCCACATGGGGGCGCTGCTGAGCGTCATGGACCTGACCGACAGACAGATGCAGGAGCTGCAGAATGCACTCGGCCTGCAGAACACACTGCAGCCGCCCGCTAACAGAACGCTGCAGCTCGCCCGCATCAGCAAACTCCTGCTAGCGCTGCAACAGGGGCGACTAGCAGAGTACTACGGCAGGAGCCTGGAGGAGATCCGGGTTGAGCCGGACGGTGGGTTGTATACACCCACACACACATATATACACTGAGATGTCGATGTTAACAGGACATATTGTGGCAGGAGCACTGTTAGCTTAGCATAGATCAGGAAATTGGATTACAGCATCAGCATCCCACTCATCTGCACTTATATAGTGTACTAAAACAGACCGATAGGTTGCTGGTTCGAGTCGAAATGAAAAGTAGTTGTTTTTTAGGCTGATTTGGCTAGCAAAGTTCCTAGCTATATCAGCCTAGAACAGGGGTGTCCAAAGTTGGTCCTGGAGGGCCGGTGTCCTGCTGAGTTTAGCTCCAACTTCAACACACCTGCCAGGAAGTTTCTAGTATACCTAGTAATAGCTTGATTAGCTGGTTCAGGTGTGTTTGATTAGGGTCGGCGCTAAACTCTCCAGGACACCCCTGGCCTAGAAGATAGCAACTTTTCATTTTCCCTCAATCTTCGTACAACATGTAACTACAGAAGAGTCTAGCTTTAAACAGCAAAATTATACAAACTATTTAGTCGTTTTTGAGCAGTATGCTAATGTTCTAATCCAATTCAGTGGTCTATGCTAAGCTAATGCTATGCTAAGTGCTCTTGCCAGACTCCGCTGAATGGACTTTATACTGGTAAAAGTTCCTTTAAACTTTCCTTTTAAACAACAAGGAGTGTTCCTTTATTGTAGTGTGTTGTGTTTATCCACAGAAAAGGTTGTGGTGTGGGACGAGGAGCGCAGGAGCACACAGGAGGACCTCCGCTCTCCCACCGTCATTGGTTTGTATTTCTGTCTAATCATGGTTTAATACGTTTCTCTGGTCCTCGTGAAGGGTTAAGGTCATTGCACGCTTAGTCTGAAATTACCGTTTGATATCATGAGGTCAGATGTATTTTTTATTTATAGCGTTTATTTAATATCGTTAACTATGTTCCTCCTATTATTGTGTTAATATAGTTAAAGATGATCCTCCTAATATTGGGTTAATATCGCTAACGATGTTCCTCCTAGTATTGTGTTAATATCGCTAACGATGTTCCTCCTAGTATTGTGTTAATATAGTTAACGATGATCCTCCTAATATTGGGTTAATATCGCTAACGATGTTCCTCCTAGTATTGTGTTAATATCGCTAACGATGTTCCTCCTAATATTGGGTTAATATCGCTAACGATGTTCCTCCTAGTATTGTGTTAATATCGCTAACGATGTTCCTCCTAATATTGTGTTAATAACGTTAACGATGTTCCTCCTAATATTGGGTTAAAATAGTTAACGATGATCCTCCTAATATTGTGTTAATAACGTTAACGATGTTCCTCCTAATATTGGGTTAAAATAGTTAACGATGTTCCTCCTAGTATTGTGTTAATATAGTTAACGATGATCCTCCTAATATTGTGTTAATATAGTTAACGATGATCCTCCTAATATTGGGTTAATATAGTTAACGATGATCCTGCTATTATTGTGTTAATATAGTTAACGATGAGCCTCCTAATATTGTGTTAATATCTTTAACGATGTTCCTCCTATTATTGTGTTAATAACGTTAATGATGTTCCTCCTAATATTGGGTTAATATCGTTAACTATATTCCTCCTAATATTGTGTTAGTATCGGTAACAATGTTCCTCCTAATATTGGGTTAGTATCGGTAACAATGTTCCTCCTAATATTGTGTTAATAACGTTAACTATGTTAGTCCTATTACTGTGTTAATAACATTAACGATGTTCCTCCTAATATTGGGTTAATATCGTTAACTATATTCCTCCTAATATTGTGTTAGTATCGGTAACAATGTTCCTCCTAATATTGTGTTAGTATCGGTAACAATGTTCCTCCTAATATTGTGTTAATAACGTTAACTATGTTAGTCCTATTACTGTGTTAATAACATTAACGATGATCCTCCTAATATTGGGTTAATATTGTTAACGATGTTCCTCCTAATATTGTGTTAATATCGTTAACAATGTTACTCCTAATATTGGGTTAATATAGTTAACGATGATCCTCCTATTATTGTGTTAATATAGTTAACGATGATCCTCCTAATATTGGGTTAATATAGTTAACGATGATCCTCCTATTATTGTGTTAATATAGTTAACGATGATCCTCCTAATATTGTGTTAATATCTTTAACGATGTTCCTCCTATTATTGTGTTAATAACGTTAACGATGTTCTTCCTAATATTGGGTTAATATCGTTAACTATATTCCTCCTATTATTGTGTTAATAACGTTAACGATGTTCCTCCTATTATTGTGTTAATAACGTTAACGATGATCCTCCTAATATTGGGTTAATATCGTTAACGATGTTCGTCTTAATATTGGGTTAATGTCGCTAATGATGTTCCTCCTAGTATTGTGTTAATAACGTTAACGATGATCCTCCTAATATTGGGTTAATATCGTTAACGATGTTTGTCTTAGTATTGTGTTAATATCGCTAACTATGTTCCTCCTAATATTGGGTTAATATCGTTAACGATGTTCCTCCTAATATTGGGTTAATAGCATTAACAATGTTCCCCCTAGTATTGTGTTAATAACGTTAACGATGATCCTCCTAATATTGGGTTAATATCGTTAACGAAGTTCCTCCTAGTATTGTGTTAGTAGCGTTAACAATGTTCCTCCTAATACTGTGTTAGTAGCGTTAACGATGTTCCTCCTAATACTGTGTTAGTAGCGTTAACGAAGTTCCTCCTAATACTGTGTTAGTAGCGTTAACGATGTTCCTCCTGATATAGGGTTAATAGGGTTAGTGATGTTCCTAGTATTGTGTTTATAGCGTACTGCTGTTCTCCCTCAGGTAAGCGTGTGCAGAAGAAGCAGCCTTGGCAGCAGACGGAGGTGCAGGCTGTGGAACGCCACATGATGAACTTCATCACATCCTGTACGGTTCCCGCTAAGAGCCACTGCGAGAGCTGCTTACAGGCCGAGCCCGAGGCGCTGCGGAACCGGGACTGGAAGAGTCTGAAGTTCTTCATCTATAACCGCATCACGGCCTATAAGAGGAATCTGCAGAGCGCCGGCAGCCTCCAGTCCCTCTGCACCGCTGTCTCTCTACAGGAGCCCTTCCTCAACTCCAGCCTTTACTCTCTGCCAGAAATCCCCACACTGCTGCCCGAGCACTCAGAGCTCAAGACCGTTAAACCCATATAGAGTCAGAGCTGAAGATCATCAAACCCATATAGAGTCATGGATGAAGACTGTCAAACTGTTGTAGAGTTACGTCTGAAGATCATCAAATCGATATAGTCACGTCTGAAGATCGTCAAACCGCTATAGTCACATCTAAAGGTCGTCAAACTGATATAGTCAGGCCTGAAGATCATCAAACTGAGAGTCACGCCAGAAGATCATCAAACCGATATAGTCACATCTGAAGATCGTCAAACTGATATAGTCACGCCAGAAGATCGTCAAACTGATATAGTCACATCTAAAGATCGTTAAACTGATATAGTCACACCAGAAGATCGTCAAACCGCTATAGTCACGCCAGAAGATCGTCAAACCATTTATAGTCATGTCTGAAGATCGTCAAACTGATAAAGTCACGTCTGAAGATCGTCAAACTGATATAGTCACGTCTGAAGATCGTCAAACCGATATAGTCACGTCTGAAGATCGTCAAACCGATATAGTCACGTCTGAAGATCGTCAAACTGATATAGTCACGTCTGAAGATCGTCAAACTGATATAGTCACGTCTGAAGATCGTCAAACTGATATAGTCACGTCTGAAGATCGTCAAACCGATATAGTCACGTCTGAAGATCGTCAAACTGATATAGTCACGTCTGAAGATCGTCAAACCGATATAGTCACGTCTGAAGATCGTCAAACCGATATAGTCACGTCTGAAGATCGTCAAACTGATATAGTCACGTCTGAAGATCGTCAAACCGATATAGTCACGTCTGAAGATCGTCAAACCGATATAGTCACGTCTGAAGATCGTCAAACTGATATAGTCACGTCTGAAGATCGTCAAACTGATATAGTCACGTCTGAAGATCGTCAAACTGATAAAGTCACGTCTGAAGATCGTCAAACTGATATAGTCACGTCTGAAGATCGTCAAACCGATATAGTCACGTCTGAAGATCGTCAAACCGATATAGTCACGTCTGAAGATCATCATACTGATATAGTCACGTCTGAAGATCGTCATACTGATATAGTCACGTCTGAAGATCGTCATACTGATATAGTCCCGTCTGAAGATCGTCAAACCGATATAGTCACGTCTGAAGATCGTCATACTGATATAGTCACGTCTGAAGATCGTCATACTGATATAGTCCCGTCTGAAGATCGTCAAACCGATATAGTCACGTCTGAAGATCGTCATACTGATATAGTCACGTCTGAAGATCGTCAAACTGATATAGTCACGTCTTAAGATCGTCATACTGATATAGTCACGTCTGAAGATCGTCAAACTGATATAGTCACGTCTGAAGATCGTCATACTGATATAGTCACGTCTGAAGATCGTCAAACCGATATAGTCACGTCTTAAGATCGTCAAACCGATATAGTCACGCCTGAAGATCGTCATACTGATATAGTCACGTCTGAAGATCGTCAAACCGATATAGTCACGTCTTAAGATCGTCAAACCGATATAGTCACGTCTGAAGATCGTCATACTGATATAGTCACGTCTGAAGATCTTCAAACCGATATAGTCACGTCTTAAGATCGTCATACTGATATAGTCACGTCTGAAGATCGTCATACTGATATAGTCACGTCTGAAGATCGTCATACTGATATAGTCACGTCTGAAGATCGTCATACTGATATAGTAAAGCCTGAAAATTGTCAAACCGCTATAGTCACGTCTCAATCATCAAGCCATTATAGATGCACCTGACGATCATACAGATTGTTTGACGATCTTCAAGTGACTCTAGATTAATACCTGAAGATCGTCACACCAGCGCCTCCAGTGGACACTCTGTGTACAGCAGGTGCAGGAGGCTGCGGTGTGGCGAAATGTAAATACATTCGTTCCTTATGTAATAATGTACAATTTGCTTCAATAAATGCGTGTGAGAAATATGGATGTTCATACCAGTTTATAATGCTGTTATTTTATATTCACTCAGTACCTGTTTAATGTTCTGTCTACAGATTTATCTATGCTTTCAGCTGTCGTTCATCCATCTCTATCTGTCAGAACCGTTTAATCTGGCTAATGTTTGATAGAATTTTATATGTAAAGGATTTTAATAAACCAAAATGATCAGCTGTTAAAGAGGGTCCCTATTATATATGACCAGTTTCCTCCAAACACTGTCTAATGATGCTCAGACTTCAGCTATTCCAGATAAAACACTTAAGAACTCATGCTCAGGGTAAAGCATCTGAATAATGGAGGCTCCCAAATATTGAGCTGTTGGTCTACTGTATTAAACACTGTCTGTGTTTTACTGTCCTCACATAATCATACTCTAATTACTCTACAGTTCAGTTATATCTGCTTTCAGACTTATTTCTGGTTTGCCTGTATGAAGATGAAAGCTTGTTGATGATTCCACAGAGCTGCAGTTGGAGAGATGTACGCTCTTATATAAAATGCTTTCTAGTAGAAAACCTCCAAATATTATTGATCGTGTCTGTGTTCTGCGTTTGTCACGTCTGTTTAACTCCTCAACTGTTCATTTCAGCTGTTAAATGAGAGTTTGAATTGTTTTATGTCTTATATGACTGTACATGTGAAATACACAACCCAGTTTTATTCCAAAAGACATTTATACTGTTAATAAAGATTTCTATTATACTCACCGGCCACTTTATTAGGTACACCTGTCCAAGAGCTTGTTCATTTCTAATCAGCCAATCACATGGCAGCAGCTCTCTGCATGTAGGCATGTAGACATGGTCAAGAGGATCTGCTGCAGTTCAAACTGAGCATCAGAATGGGGAAGAAAGGGGATTTAAGAGACGCTGAACGTGGCATGGTTGTTGCTGCCAGACGGGCTGCTCTGAGTATTTCAGAAACTGCTGATCTACTGGGATTTTCACGCACAACCATCTCTAGGGTTTACAGAGAATGGTCCGACAAAGAGGAAATATCCAGTGAGCGGCAGTTCTGTGGGCGCAAATGCCTTGTTGATGCCAGAGGTCAGAGGAGAATGGCCAGACTGGTTCCAGCTGATAGAAAGGCAACAGTAACTCAAATAAGCACTCGTTACAACCGAGGTCTGCAGAAGAGCATCTCTGAACACACAACACGTCCAACCTTGAGGCAGATGGTCTACAGCAGCAGAAGACCACACCGGGTGCCGCTCCTGTCAGCTAAGAACAGGAAACTGAGGCTACAATTCACACAGGCTCACCAAAACTGGACAATAGAAGATTGGAGAAACGTTGCCTGGTCTGATGAGTCTCCATTTCTGCTGACACATTCAGATGCTCGGCTCACAATTTGGCCTCAACAACATGAAAGCATGGATCCATCCTGCCTTGTATCAGCGGTTCAGGCTGCTGGTGGTGGTGGTGTAATGGTGTGGGGGAGATTTTCTTTGGGTCCATTAGTACCAATTGAGCATGGTGTCAACGCCACAGCCTACCTGAGTATTGTTGCTGACCATGTCCATCCCTTTATGAGCACAGTGTCTCCATCTTCTGATGGCTACTTCCAGCAGGATAACGCACCATGTCATAAAGCACCAATCATCTCAGACTGGTTTCTTGAACATGATAATGAGTTCACTGTACTCAAATGGCCTCCACAGTCACCAGAGCTCAATCCAATAGAGCACCTTTGGGATGTGGTGGAACAGGAGATTGGCATCATGGATGTGCAGCGACAAATCTGCAGCAACTGTGTGATGCTATCATGTTAATATGGAGCAAAATCTCTGAGGAATATTTCCAGTAGCTTGTTGAATCTCTGACATGAAGGATTAAGGCGGTTCTGAAGGAGAAATGGGGTCCGACCCGGTACTAGTGAGGTGTACCTAATAAAGTGGCCGCCGAGTGTATATACTTGACTTCTTATTTGTCATATTTATCTTTCAGCTCAGGAGACTTTATTTTCAATACACTATTTAATCTTCTACACACTTAATCACTCAGTATACTGTTTAAATATAGTTATTGAATTAATAGAAGACTGGAAATGATAAATACACAGCAGATGAACACCACAACAAGCTTCTCGAGTGGTGAAAGTGAGTGTACCTGCTGTTATTCGGCTGTTCTCCTCCAGTGACGCTCATCTGAAACAGCATCCAGAGAAAACACAAACAGCTACATTTACAGGATTTGAGCCGCATACATATGCTGGAATAGTTGGCGGTTCATTCCGCTGTGGTGACCGCTGATGAATAAGAGACTAAGCTGAAGGAAAATGAATGATTATTGGTAATCTTTTTTAAATGGTAACAGTTTTCTTGAATAATTAGCTCAAGCTCCACCCATCAGACTCAAAGGGGCGGGGCTAAACTTCATCAGGCTCTGCAGTGTGACAGTATGTAAAGCAGCGCCATCTGGTGGTTAATCCACATAATCAACTGAAAGTCCACTCAGTCTACATACGAGTATAACTGAGGATTGATCACAGTGTAGAGAACTAGAGTTATTCAGTGTGTAATTAATGTCACACACACACACACACACACACACACACACACACAAGCTGTTCTTCAACGGCTTCATCTCCTGTTTATTACAAAACAAACCCTTTAAAAGACGTATAAATCCAGACCAACACGACAGAGAAGCAGAGAGAGGAGAGTTAGCACAGTCACTGAGGAAAACACCGCTAGATTACACCATTACAAGCACTAACACACACATCTGAACAGTGTGTGTGTGTGTGTGTGTGTGTGTGGTCATATTAAAGGTCCCGCTGACACGTCTGCAGATAGAAAAGAATACAAACACAAACTAAACATGACGGACACATTAGCAGATCAGCGTCAGAATAATAATAATAATAATAAAATCCCTCACGTGTGTGTGTGTGTGTGTGTGTGTCGCACTAGCGCTAGAAGACTTTGGTCTATAAGACACAGTTCTGTACAACGTGTGTGTGTGTGTGTGTGTGTGAGGTAGCTGCAGATACACAAGCGTTTTCTTCCTATGTGACAAACTGAACCGTGTGTGTGTGTGTGTGTGTGTGTGTGTGTGTGTGTGAGAAACTAATATATACACAACTCTAATATTAACATGATCATCACTAGCATATATCTCAAGCAGAGTCAGTGTGTGTGTGTGTGTGTGTGTGTGTGTGTGTGTGTGTGTGTGTGTGTGTGTGTGTGTGTGTGTGTGTGTGTGTGTGTGTGAGTGAGACTGTATGTATGTATGTATGTAGCTGAATGTGAGCTGAAGATGATCTGCGGAGACCCTCATATCAGCATCTGTGTGTGTGTGTGTGTGTGTGTGTATGTGCTGGTTTTGGTGGTGTACAGAGGTGTGTGCATGCTCCAGGTGTTACAGCACTGAGGTGGTTTATGAGGACGGTGTGTCCTTATAATCTAAAACTGTTCTAAAATCATGGTAATCTAAAACCAACGTTAATCTGTTCCATATTCAGAATCGTTGATGTGTGTGTGTGTGTGTGTGTGGGGGGGGGGTGCTTATAATAAGCCACTTCTACTGTAAAAAACACATTACACCTGTGGAGAGTCCTCATAAACCACCAATACCAGCATCTGTGTGAGTGTGTATGTGTGTGCATTAGTGTATGCATATCAGTGTGTTTATGTACCAGTGTGTGTATCGGTATGTGTGTGTATACCAGTGTGAATGTGTGTTTCAATGTGTGTGTGTTATGATGCAGCGATGGTGGTCCCTCCGCTCAGTCTCAGCAGTATGTTTTGGCAGTCCTGCAGGCTCCGGCGGTCTCCTACTCTCTCCAGGGTGCGTTTAGCCTCCGCTAGCAGGCGTGCTCGGTGTCCTGGTGGTGTTAGCAGCGGTAGCGGCAGGTGACGACACGCTAGCAGGATAGCATGAGCCCTCTCGCGCTCACCTAACACACACTCGCCATCTGAGAGCACAAACACACACGTCTGAATAAACTGTACACATAAACTACATTACCCATAATGCTGTGTCAAGAGTTCTTCAGCTCCGCCCACTCACCTACAGCATATGTGTGTGTGTATCTGTGTTGTGGGTACCTGTGGTGGTGTAGTTGTGTGTTCGGTGTCGCAGCAACTGGTGTGTGCGTGTGGGACTGGCTCCTGCCATCAGCCTGACCGTCGTCTCGTGCAGGAACAGCTGAAAATATACACACACGCACACGCACACACACACGTTTAAAACCTGCAGAGGTCACACAGAGGTGGTCCCAGAGGTCCTCACTGAAGCCAAGCAGGGCTGAGCCTGGTCAGTATCTGGATGGGAGACCAAATGGGAACACTAGGCTGCTGTTGGAAGTGGTGTTAGAGAGGCCAGCAGGGGGCGCTCAACCTGTGGTCTGTACCGTCAGCGAAGGGGATGCTGTACCGTCAGGGAAGGGGACTCTCTGTACTGTCAGCGAAGGGGACTCTCTGTACCGTCAGCGAAGGGGACTCTCTGTACCGTCAGCGAAGGGGACTCTCTGTACCGTCAGCCAAGGGGACTCTCTGTACCGTCAGCCAAGGGGACACTATGCCGTCAGCCAAGGGGACTCTATGCCGTCAGCCAAGGGGACTCTATGCCGTCAGCGAAGGGGACTCTATGCCGTCAGCGAAGGGGACTCTATGCCGTCAGCGAAGGGGACTCTATGCCGTCAGCGAAGGGGACTCTATGCCGTCAGCCAAGGGGACTCTATGCCGTCAGCGAAGGGGACTCTATGCCGTCAGCGAAGGGGACTCTATGCCGTCAGCGAAGGGGACTCTATGCCGTCAGCGAAGGGGACTCTATGCCGTCAGCGAAGGGGACTCTATGCCGTCAGGGAAGGGGACTCTATGCCGTCAGGGAAGGGGACTCTATGCCGTCAGGGAAGGGGACTCTATGCCGTCAGGGAAGGGGACTCTATGCCGTCAGGGAAGGGGGACTCTATGCCGTCAGGGAAGGGGGACTCTATGCCGTCAGGGAAGGGGGACTCTATGCCGTCAGGGAAGGGGGACTCTATGCCGTCAGGGAAGGGGGACTCTATGCCGTCAGGGAAGGGGGACTCTATGCCGTCAGGGAAGGGGGACTCTATGCCGTCAGGGAGGGGGGACTCTATGCCGTCAGGGAAGGGGGACTCTATGCCGTCAGGGAAGGGGGACTCTATGCCGTCAGGGAAGGGGGACTCTATGCCGTCAGGGAAGGGGACTCTATGCCGTCAGGGAAGGGGACCCTATGCCGTCAGGGAAGGGGACTCTATACCGTCAGGGAAGGGGACTCTATACCGTCAGGGAAGGGGACTCTATACCGTCAGGGAAGGGGACTCTATACCGTCAGGGAAGGGGACGCTATACCCTTAGGGAAGGGGACTCTATACCCTCAGGGAAGGGGACGCTATACCGTCAGTGAAGGGGACTCTATATTGGCTCTATCACTGTCTCTCCCTTCCCCCTACAGCTGGTGTGTGGTGAAGCACTGGCGCCATTGTCCTGTGGCTGCCGGAGTGTTCTCCAAGTGGAGCTGCACCGTGGTGGTGGTGTTTACAGACCCACTCATGATGGTGAAGTGCTTTCGCTGTTTGGCCATAAATGATACACGCGCTATATAAACACACACACATTACATTTACCTTGTGCTGGGCCTGGCGGTGGGCCTGTCCGAGTCTGCGCAGCGAGCTCAGGTCCCTCTGGAAGCCTGACAGCTGAGAGCCGGGGGCGGGGCCAGGCTCTCCATTAGACCCACCTCCTCGTTGCCACAGGCTGGTTCTCAGAGTCAGGAGGAGGTCACAGACCAGTAGCTCCACCCCCTGAGACAGTGAGACGGATGATTGGACAGTGTGAAAGGTGATGATGATATACATGATACAGTAATATTCAGAGTAGAACTGTAAACACCAGAACAACACTGATGATCATCAACACTGTACATCTGTAGTGTGTGTAGTGTAGTGTGTACCTTGTGCAGCCAGGTGTTGTTGTGCGACTGACACACACTGATGTGCAGCTGGGTACTGGCGCGCTGACAGTGACTGAGGCAGCTGACCACGCCCTCACCCTTCTGTGGACACACACTCATCTGCACAGCCTTACACAGCGCCAACACAGCCTTGGGCAGCGGGTGACTGAGAGAGATACACACACGCACAAGCACACACAGATACACACAGAGGTGTTAGTATTAGCTTCAGATTGAACACACTCTGTGTGCGGTGGTCCGACACTCACTCCAGTGTGTGCAGTGCTCTGGGCATTCGCTCCGCCTCCGCAAGCAGTGAGCGCACAGACGCATCATCACCTTGCAGCCAATGAACAGCAGCCGTCAGCACCGACGCCCACCAGCGGCAGACCGGGTCCCGCACTGCAGACACACACACACATACGTCATCACACACACATCAGCATACACACAAACCCACTGAGGGATGGACACACTCACCTGATGTTGAGCTCTGATTGGCCAGCGCAGGGAAGGGGGCGGTGGTGGGGGCGGAGTCTTCAGTACAGCTGTTCAACAGCTGCAGAAACTCCAGAACCCCAGTGAACTCCCTGCAGAGGTGCATGATGGGAGACAGCAGACATTAACACCTACTCTCATCACATACAGCACAATCACTGAGCTCAGAGTTACTATATAGGGAGCGTCCCAAATCACACACTGGTGCACTACTCTACAGCACTCTGTAGTACAAACAGCATAAGTAGTGCTTAAGCTAGGGGCTGATGATGAAGGGGAGGGGCTGATGATGAAGGGGAGGGGCTGATGATGAAGGGGAGGGGCTGATGATGAAAGGAAAAAGCTGGTGATGAAGAGGAGGAGCAACTGATAAAGGGGAGGGGGCTGGTGATGAAGGGGAGGAGCTGATGATGAAGAGGAGAAGCTGATGATGAAGGGGAGGAGCTGGTGATGAAGAGGAGGAGCTAATGATGAAGAGGAGGAGCTGATGATGAAGGGGAGGGGCTGATGATGAAGGTGAGGAGCTGATGATGAAGGGGAGGAGCAACTGATAAAGGGGAAGGGGCTGGTGATGAAGGGGAGGAGCTGATAAAGGAAAGGGGGTTCTGATGAAGGGGAGTGGCTGGTGATAAAGGGGAGGAGCTGATAAAGGGAAGGGGATTCTGATGAAGGGGAGTGGCTGGTGATAAAGGGGAGGAGCTGATAAAGGGAAGAGGGTACTGATAATGAAGAGGAGGAGCTGATGATGAAGGGGAGGATCTTATGATGAAGGGGAGGGGCTGATAATGAAGGGGAGGGGCTGATGATGAAGGATAGGGGCTACTAATGAAGGGGACCTGATAAGGGGAGGACCTGCTGATGAAGGGGAGGGACTAATGATGAAGGGGAGGGGCTACTGATGAAGGAGACCTGATAAAGGGAAAGGGCCACTGATGAAGGAGACCTGATAAAGGGAAAGGGCCACTGATGAAGGAGACCTGATAAAGGGGAGGACCTGCTGATGAAGGGGAGGGGCAACTGATGAAGGGGACCGAATAAAAAGGAGGACCTACTGATTAAGGGGAGGGGCTGATGATAAAGGGGAGGGGCTACTGATGAAGAGGACCTGATAAAGGGGAGGGGCTACTGATGAAGGGGACCTGATAAAAAGGAGGACCTACTGATGAAGGGGAGGGGCTGATGATAAAGGGGAGGGGCTGATGATAAAGGGGAGGGGCTAATATGTAAGTGATTATACCTTGCAATAGTTGTACTCATAGATACTATTTGTTAGTGTAATAATTTATTTCTCTAATCTGGAATCCATCATCGTGGCCTGGGAACTGCATTTGAATGTGTGTTTAGAATAAACTAGTGCTCCATTTAGGACGACACTAAACTCTACACTACATGGACGCTACAGTCATATAGACATGTAGTAATATATCAAAGATATAGTAAAATATGTAAAGGTTTTGTTTTAACACAACACTATTATTACTGTGTTACGCTTCAGTACGGCTCAGCCTGTAGAGTGGTGTATGGCAGAATGGTCATCAATCAGCCTCTACTCTTCATCTGTGTTAAGTGTGTGCGTGTGTGATTACCCAGCATCCTCTCTGCTCTGCGGCTCTATCAGTGTGTGTGTGGCTCTCTCCAGCAGTTTCTGGCAGAAGCAGCGGTGCAGCTGAGCGATGGGATCCGCTGGACACACAAACACAGCTCAGGATCAGAGGTCACACAGAGGTCAAAATGAGGTCACACAGAGGTCAGTCTGTCTGTTACCTTCATCCCTCGCAGAGGTGAAGATCTGCCCGTCACTCTCTGACCGCACTGACCAATCACAGCTCAAGAAGAACTGACGGCCCAATGGGGTGAAGATCCAGCGCAGGCAGTCTGGGAGGGGCTTAGAGTCTGATTGACAGGTCAGAGCCTCTGCACAGCTCAGCAGATACGCCTGATGAAGAGACAGAGCAGATTATTGATCATCATGATTGATCGTCATCCTCATGGCTGATGTTGAGGTGTGTGTGTGTGTGACTCACTGGCAGGCAGGTGAGGTGTTTCCCCAGCGCTGCTCTCACACTGATGGCTGCCGTCACGTACACCTGCACCTGCTGAGCGGCCGTCAGCTTCCCCTCAGCACTCTCACACAGATTGACGGCACTCAGAGACACACACACACCCCACAGCGGACGCCGCTCCATCTGACCTGCAGAACACACACGCACAGGGCATCAGCAGTCATGTAGACCAAACACACACGCATACACACACGCAGACACACACACCTGTGAGCTGCAGCTGGCTGAGTTTGTGGTACACCAGCGCTGCGTCCCGTGAGCTGGTCTGTGACTCCTCCCCCTCGTGCCTCCCTCCAACCAAACGCACCAGCCAGCCCAAGGGGGCGGGTCTCCACAGGCAGTAGCGAATCAGGTTCCAGGAGAGCGAGCACATGATGTCCAGAGTGGTGATGGGCAGAACTCTGGATAACACTGACAGACACGTCTGCAGACTGAGCACAGCGCCCCGCGTAATCACCCTGAACACACACACACACAATCACACACACAAACAAATCAGTGTGTGTGTGTACCCTGTAGAGCTGCAGGTCTGCTTGTTGGTGATGTGTCAGTGCATGTGTGTGTAAGTGTGTGTGCGTACCCTGTAGAGCTGCAAGTCTGCTTGTTTCCTGTGTCTCCAGAATCGGACAGATGTCGGTGAATGAAGGGGCGTGACCGGCTCCCACAGGTACAGCACTCGGACACACCCCCAGACCACGCCCACTCCGCTCACGACCCAGACCAGCAGGAAGGGCAGCACACACCACAGCCACGCCCCTGGTGGACACATGACACACGGTGAGCATTAGCATTCACATCACACAGAGATCACAGTAAACGAGCAACACGAACACACTCAGTATGAGCGGATCCATCACATTATAACTCAGGTAACTCTACTCATAGCTGAAGCGTAGTGTGTCCAGCTCTACTCACCGAAGCTCTGTGTCTGTGCGGGCAGAGAGAAGAGTGTGCGTGTGGATCCGTGACCCGCCGGTGTCCCCGCAGGAGAGCCGGCCGGTGCCTCAGCGCCCAGCAGAGATGGCAGCGGGTTCAGGGAGAGGCAGAGGAAGGAGAGAGCACACAGCAGCAGACGAGAGCGGTCCATCACACCCACACACGACGGAGAGTCCGGCTCACTCTTCAGCTGAACACACACACACACACACACACACACGCATACACACACACACACACACACACTGCAGTTCATCATCTGGCCACAAAGAGTAAGCAAATCCTCATAGACTCCCATGTAATGAAATATAAATGTACTCTTCGTATTTTGTACATGTATACAGGAGTGTGTTATAAATAATCTGTCTACTGCATTATTCTGGAAAAATTAATTAGCCTTCACAATTTATAATTAAATACCTTAACATCCCCCTGGAAATGACTTGATTCACCTCTAGTCTCATGGAAAATATCAGTCCTTTAGGGCGGAGCTATCAGAACTTTAGGCCAGAGCTATTGGACCTTTAGGGCGGAGCTATCAGTCCTTTAGGGCGGAGCTATCAGTCCTTTAGGGCGGAGCTATCAGTCCTTTAGGGCGGGGCTATTAGTCCTTTAGAGCGGAGCTATTAGTCCTTTAGGGCGGAGATATCAGTCCTTTAGGGCGGGGCTATTAGTCCTTTAGAGCGGGGCTATTAGCCCTTTAGGGCGGAGATATCAGTCCTTTAGGGCAGAGCTATTAGCCCTTTAGGGCGGAGATATCAGTCCTTTAGGGCGGGGCTATTAGTCCTTTAGGGCGAAGCTATCAGTCCTTTAGGGCGGAGCTATTAGTCCTTTAGGGCGTTGCTATCAGTCCTTTAGAGCGTTGCTATCAATCCTTTAGGGCGAAGCTATCAGTCCTTTAGGGTAGAGCTATCAGTCCTTTAGGGCGGAGCTATTAGTCCTTTAGGGTAGAGCTATCAGTCCTTTAGGGCGGAGCTATTAGTCCTTTAGGGTAGAGCTATCAGTCCTTTAGGGCTGAGCTATTAGTCCTTTAGGACGGGGCTATCAATACTTTAGGGCGTTGCTATCAATCCTTTAGGGCGGAGCTATAAGTTCTTTAGGACGGGCTATCAATACTTTAGGGCGTTGCTATCAATCCTTTAGGGCGGAGCTATAAGTCCTTTAGGGCGGAGCTATTAGTCCTTTAGGGCGTTGCTATCAGTCCTTTAGAGCGTTGCTATCAATCCTTTAGGGCGAAGCTATCAGTCCTTTAGGGTGGAGCTATCAGTCCTTTAGGGCGTTGCTATCAGTCCTTTAGGGCGTTGCTATCAGTCCTTTAGGGCGAAGCTATCAGTCCTTTAGGGTGGAGCTATTAGTCCTTTAGGGCGAAGCTATCAGTCCTTTAGGGTGGAGCTATTAGTCCTTTAGGGCGTTGCTATCAGTCCTTTAGAGCGTTGCTATCAATCCTTTAGGGCGAAGCTATCAGTCCTTTAGGGTGGAGCTATCAGTCCTTTAGGGCGTTGCTATCAATCCTTTAGGGCGTTGCTATCAGTCCTTTAGGGCGAAGCTATCAGTCCTTTAGGGTGGAGCTATTAGTCCTTTAGGGCGTTGCTATCAGTCCTTTAGAGCGTTGCTATCAATCCTTTAGGGCGAAGCTATCAGTCCTTTAGGGTGGAGCTATCAGTCCTTTAGGGCGGAGCTATTAGTCCTTTAGGACGGGGCTATCAATACTTTAGGGCGTTGCTATCAATCCTTTAGGGCGGAGCTATAAGTTCTTTAAGACGGGCTATCAATACTTTAGGGCGTTGCTATCAATCCTTTAGGGCGGAGCTATAAGTCCTTTAGGGCGGAGCTATTAGTCCTTTAGGGCGGAGCTATAAGTCCTTTAGGACGGTACTACCAATCCTTTGTAGCAGGGCTATCAGTCCTTTAAGGTGGAGCCATCAGTCCTTTGGGGCAGGGCTATCAGTCCTTTAAGGCGGAGCTATCAGTCCTTTGGAGCAGTGCTATCAGTCGTTTCGAGCAGGGATATCAGTCGTTTGGTGCAGAACTATCAATCCTTAGGGGCGGAGCTATCAGTCCTTTAGGGCAGGGCTATCAGTGGTTGTCTAGTTTCTGCACTGAGTTTGCCCATTTGTCAATCATCCTTCATTTTGTTCATCAACAACACCCATCTTTTAACAACCCAATTTGTTCCCAAAGAACAAAACCACACTACATTTTTGTCTTGTTTCAGGATCATTTCAAGTGGATGTACTTGACAAGGACAATCTGAACTTCCATTTCATACTCACTTTGAAATGGCCAACTTCACAGCAGAAAAAGCTTCACAGCATAGTACAAAGTATGGTATTGCTGTATAGCTAATATTACCCTTCATGACAACTGTGAGGGACTCTCTTTATAAATCACTGCCTTCAGTTATATTAATACTTCAAATACTGCATAATTAAGGGTGTGGCTACTTGACTGACAGGTACCTGCTGACAGACAAGGAGCATTAGGAGTTAATTAGCATTTCCCTTCTGTGGAAAAAATGAAAAATAATGAGGCTTAACGTGGCTGAGTGGATTACAACAGTGTTTTTAAAAGACCAAATTCTGCAAACACATCACTGATATTAGTGTATAATCAAGCACAGGTGCTCAGAACACGTGTTAATGACGTGTTGAGCGTTTCTCCTAAAGAAAAACTGATCTAAGCAAAATTCAATCCGGCATCTGTAGCTCCGCCCACACCCTGCCTCTTTGCCCAAGTATTGGCCCCGCCCACTCACAGCTTTATTTGTGCTCTTCAGAAACTTATGGGTGATGTCAGAGACACTACGTCCATATGTGTATGTGTGTGTGTGTGTGTGTGTGTGTGCACCTGCTCGTGCTCCAGCAGTGGGCTCCCCGGCTCAGAGTCGATGCAGTAGGGTGAGAGCTGTGCAGGAGAGCTGGAGCCGGAGTCAGACGGAGGAGGAGAGATCAGAGACACCTCAGCCTTCAGCTCCAGATCCACATCTGACACACACACTGACTCTACACACACACACACATGCACACACACACACACACACACACACACACACACACACACACACACACACACACACATGCACAGGTCATTAGCAAATTTTGCATTAACTGTTGATTTACCAATATAAATCACTCTTATAAATCATGGATCATCAGGTAAGTATTTAATTGCCAACACACAGCACTGAATATCAGAGGATAACCCACCGCTGAGATGGAACCGCCCACTTTTGTTTATGATAATTCAACAGATATGTTATTATTATTATTATTATTAATTATTGTGTAGCATTAGCATAGAACGCAGCTCCACCAATCAGAGTGAAGAACTGAAGTGTTCTGTGTGTGTTACACTAAATCACTGAAACCGAACACAGAGTTTGAAGATGAAGTAATGTCTGGTGTGTGTGTGTGTGTGGTCATGTGATATGACTCACTGTTCTTCTGATTGGCCATCTTCAGCGTCAGGTTCTCCTGCCGCAGCTTATGGTTGACCTGCTGCAGGTATTTGATGTAGTCGATGGCTTTGCGCAGGACACCAGACTTGTGCATCTGTTAATGAACACACACACACACACACACATGCAGAGAGTCAGACATTCACACACACACACACCACAGCTCCACATTATAGTGTCTCCATCAGTGTGGCAGTGTGTGTATGTGCAATAGCAGCACTGCTGGATCTCTAATGTGGGACACGTTTCATTTATTAATGTGGATTATATTTGTTCAGTCTTGATATATCCCAGCATGCACTGCGGCGCTGACCTTGGCGTCGTTGCCCAGCACGAGGTCCCTCAGCTCCAGGATCTTGTCGTTGATGGAGGAGCGGTAGCGCTTCTCGATGATGTTGTGTGTGGTTCTCCTCTCGCCCTCCTTCACCACTCCTCCTGGACCCACCACCGGGCTCTGCTCCATGCCCACTCGGGCTCCGCCTATATTATGGGCGGGGCCTGATGACAGCTGTTTGATTGGCAGCTTGTCTCCGCCCCCCATCACCACAGGAACGGTGGTCAGGATGTTGCTGCTCATCAGCGTCTGCGAGAGCGAGAGACAGTGTGGTTATTAGTGATGATGAATATTAATGAGGAGTGATTTGCATATTGAGTGTGTGACGCACCGGCACCTGCAGGGCGGTGGTCTGGATGGGTGTGGTCAGCGTGGTGATGCCTGTGGGGCTCTGGACAGTGGACAGGACCTGCGTGCCGTCTGGTTTGGTGGTCAGAAGCAGAGAGTCCGTCTTCAGGATCTGAGGCTGGTGCACCAACACCTGCAGCCAATCACAGCGCACGTATATTTATATGTGTATATGAGTGTGTTTAAATGCATATGTGTGTGTGTGTGTGTGTGTGTCGTACAGGCACTTGCTGGGACATGGTGTGTACAGCAGTGGGCGCTGTGGAGAGCGTCTGGATGGTCTGTCCGGCCGGCGTCAGCACGCGCTGGTGCTGGATGGTCATTGGCTGGACCTGCGGAGACGTCACGATACTCTGCATCTGCGGCTGCAGCACTGAGAGACAGAGAGAGAGAGGTGAGTGTGTGTGAGAGATGATTGTGTGTATGATGTGTTTGTGTGATGTGTGTGTGTGTGTGTGTGTGTGTTCCTCACCCTGGAAGCTTGTAGCAGGGGTCTGCTGGCAGATGACCTGGTTCTGGATGAATCGTGAGGATGTGGCGGTGGGTGTGATCATGACGGTCTGCGGCTGTGTCTGTGTCTGCACGGCCAGAGTCTGCATAGGGAACGTCTGAGTCTGCACCTGACCAGGTATAACACAAAACACCTGAGTTACACACTCACACAAGACCAGCATCTGACACACACTAATACTGCTGCAGGGGGTGTGGTCACAGCATGAGGGGTGTGGTCATATGTGAGCGGAGCGGGTGTGGTTATGTGTGAGGGGTTGTCGTCACGTACAAGTGGTTGTAGTCATTTGTGCAAGGCGTGGTCACATGTAAATTGTTGCATGCGTTGACCAAAAAGTGGGTGTGGTCATTTGTGAGGGGGTGTGGTCAAGAATGAGCAGATGTGGTCATTTGTGAGAGATTTATTCATGTGAGGGGGTGTGGTCATCTATGAGTGGGTGTGGTCATTTGTGAGGGGGTGTGGTCAAGAATGCGCAGGTATGGTTATTTGTGAGAGATGTGTTCATGTATGAGTAGGTGTGGTCAGCTGTGAGGGGTGTGGTCATGAATGAGCAGGTGTAGTCATTTGTGAGAGATTTATTCACGTGAGGGGGTGTGGTCATGTATGAGTGGGTGTGGTCATTTGAGATAAGTTCATGCGAGGGGTGTGGTCATGTATGAGTAGGTATGGTCAGCTGTGAGGGGGTGTGGTCAAGAATGAGCAGGTGTTGTCATTTGTGACATGAGTTCATGTGAGGGGGTGTGGTCATTTGTGAGGGGGTGTGGTCAAGAATGAGCTGGTATGGTTATTTGTGAGAGATGTGTTCCTTTATGTGTAGGTGTGGTCAGCTGTGAGGGTGTGGTCAGAAATGAGCAGGTGTAGTCATTTGTAAGAGATTTATTTATGTGAGGGGGTGTGGTCATGTATGAGTGGGTGTGGTCATTTGTGAGGGGGTGTGGTCAAGAATGAGCAGGTATTGTCATTTGTGAGAGATTAGTTTATGAGGGGGTGTGGTCATTTGTGAGGGGGTGTGGTCAAGAATGAGCAGGTATTGTCATTTGTGAGAGATTAGTTTATAAGGGGGTGTGGTCATTTGTGACGGGGTGTGGTCAAGAATGAGCAGGTATGGTCATTTGTGAGATGAGTTCATGTGAGGGGGTGTGAGCATGTGGTCAAATAGGTGTATTTGTTGAAGGGGTGTGGTCATGTGTGAGTGGGTGTGGTCATTTGTGAGGGGGTGTGATCATGTGTAAAAAATGCATTCGTTGAAGGGGTGTGGTCACATGAGTGGGTGTGGTCAATTGTGGGGTGTGTTTATGTGAGTGAGTGTGTTTATGTGAGTGGGTGTGGTCAGACTCACCTGTGTGATTGGCTGTGGGCGTGGCTGCAGCACCGGCGGTGTGCGTGTCTGTGTGTGCGCCTGCGTGTGCGTTTGTGTGTGTGCCTGTGTGAGCGTTTGTGCGTGTGTCTGGCTGCTGGTCTGCACAGGTGTGTGTGGGGGGGTCAGGATGGCGCTGGGGGCCACCTGTGGGAGGGTCCTCGCCGTGGCTCCACCCCCCATCTGGTCCTCAAATATATCGGGGAAATCCACCTGATTACTGACGAACTGCAGCATCTCTGATGGACACACAGATCAGACACACAGTGAATATAAACACACTGTATATACAAGTGCAGCTGTACTGAACACATATCTAATGCTCCATTTAGTGGATTATAAATGAAGATAACAGATGTGGGTGAAGGACGAGACGTCTCACAGCGGCTGCAGCTAAATAAACACAGTAGATGGAGCTTGTGCAGAGTGTGTGCAGCTCTGGTGACCCTGACCCCTGATAGAGCTGAAGGTCATGCTGATAGCGCTCTGCTTTATGGCTGTAATAATGAGCTGGAGCTCATGAACAGGCCACCGCATGCACTAAACCAACCAGACCAAACCAACCTGCAGCTCCAGAGCTATCTCAGATTATTCACTGTTCCAGCAAACAACCAGAACAAACACACACACCTCCAGAGCAGTGGCCTCCAAGCTGTTTGAGCTCAAGATGCCTCACCTCAGCCTTGCTGAAAGGCTGACAGAATAATAAAGCTACACTTTTCATTGGCATTTGCAGCTTGAGTCCTTTAGTTTAGCATTTTGCACTATGTAAAGCACCAGTTTAACCTACTTTAAACGTTTTCATTGATGCAATCAATAGAATCTCTGACACTTCACATGGATGACACTAGGAGAGGTGTAAATGTGGGTGATAATGTAATGCACTCTATGTGTTTTTCTGACAAGACAGATCTCTGACTACTGAAAACTGCTCATTCATATTCTACCACATGAATGTGTCTCAGTTAAACAGATTATATACGTTTACATTCATTTGAATGCAGAACTATGCTTTTTGTAAATTATAATTGATCTCCTTTGATAAAGATAGGCCACAGTGCTGCGTCTCTTGTTACTGCTGACATCTGATAATAAAGGAACAGCTTCAGTTTTAAAAGCTATGCAAATAAAAAATGTAAAGCGGGATATATGTGAAGATCATTCGTATCGTTTACATCGTTAAAAATTGTCTACACACACACAATCCACAAAAACACTCCACACACACAGGTGAAATAAGGTTACTGATAAATAAATAAGGTTGTGCAATTCCTATGATGTACACTCCCCAAAACCAAAAGAAAATAAGCACGATGTGCTCAGAAACGCATTATTATTATCATTTTATCTTGGTGAACATGTTTACACTCATTCCCTTACTCTTCTTCAGTCTCTAAATTAATTAAATGTACATTCTGACTTGAGTTTCTTCTTACATGCAGAATTTACATCATTTGACCAGGCACACACTGTACATCCACACACACACACACACACACACACATTTAACAAGCTCTTCAGAACATGCAAAGTGATAAGACTGAGGGTCTTTATGAATAAAATCATTAATTATGTGCAAGATAAGATGTAATTAGTGGGCTTTAGAGACTGAAATCATGACTCTATACTGTTTTTAATGCTTAAACATATCATTACAGATCTGAGCCGCACAGAGGGAACAAAAACACAAATATAACACATTAGTCAAATACTAACTTGTTTTTGTAACATGTAGATGTGTATGGTGTAAACTTCAGACAGAATGAAATGTTGAATAATCAGAGGGCTGGAGAATCATTTCCTCATGTGTGTCAACATTATGTGTGCAGACTACAACAACAAGAATAACAACAACACTGAAAAAAACCTACAACAGAATGTTAAAACACTGCCAAAGCAACAGCACAAACACATGTTAACAACAACAAAAATACTACCAAAATGACAACAACAGTAATGATTGGTAAACACCAATAACACAAAAAAGCCAAAGCAACAACTCAAAAACAACCTTAATAAAAACAATCACAGCACCACTAACACAAAACACTGCCAAAGCAACAATACAAGCAATGTTAACAACAACAAAAAGCCAAGAAACACACTACCAAAACAACAACAATGACAACAACAACACTAATAACACTGCCAAAGCCACAAAACAAACATCAATGTTAACAACAACAACAACAACAAAAACACAATAAATAAACATACTACCACTACAACATTAATGACAATGCCAAAAACAGCTTAACAAAAGCAACAACACAAACAAAATGACAACATAAAACAGTCAAAGCAACAACACAAACAACAATGTTAATAAAAAAACAATTACAGCATCAGCAAAAACGACATCAACACAAAAAACACACTACCAAACAACAATGTTAAGGACAACAACACCAATAACAGTGTAAAACAAAGCAACAACACAAACATCAATTATAACAACAACAAAAATGGCAATAATAAAAACACAACCATCAAAAACAACACCAATACCAACACAAAACACTGCCAAAGCAACAACACAATGTTAACAACCACAACCGAAATAAGAAACTCACAATCAAAACAAAAACATTAATGACAACAACACCAATAACAGTGTAAAACAAAGAAACAAGACACACAAAACAACGTTAATGACAACACCAATGACGGCATAAAAACAGTCAAAGTACCAACACAAACATCAATGCTAACAACAAAAAAATGGCAACAAGAAAAAACTACAACCACAAAAACAACACCAACACAAAACACTGCCAAAGCAACAACACAAACATCAATTATAACAACAACAAAAATGGCAATAATAAAAACACAACCATCAAAAACAACACCAATACCAACACAAAACACTGCCAAAGCAACAACACAATGTTAACAACCACAACCGAAATAAGAAACTCACAATCAAAACAAAAACATTAATGACAACAACACCAATAACAGTGTAAAACAAAGAAACAAGACACACAAAACAACGTTAATGACAAAACCAATGACAGCATAAAAACAGTCAAAGTACCAACACAAACATCAATGCTAACAACAAAAAAATGGCAACAAGAAAAAACTACAACCACAAAAACAACACCAACACAAAACACTGCCAAAGCAACAACACAAACATCAATGTTAACAACAACAAAATGCCCCCCCCATAAAAAACACTACTAAAATGACAACACCAATAAAACCATAACAATAACACCATTAAGAAACACACAGAAAACAACAACGTAAATAACAACACCAATAGCTGTATAAACCAGTTAAAGCAACAACACAAACAACAATGTTAGTTAACTCAAAACCAAACACACCACCGCTAAAAATAACTCCAATACCAACACAAAAACACTGCCAAAGCAACAACACACACAAGCAATGTTGCCAATAAGACAACACACTACTAAACAACAACATTAATGACAACAACACTGAATAGCAAACACACTACCAAAAACACAATGATAATGACAACAAAAACACTGACAAAACAGCAACAATAAAACTACAGAAACACCACAAACAACACTAATAACAAAGACAAACTAACAACAACAACACAAAACAAACAACAAGCACCATCACCACAACTTTAACACAAAACAACACACGCATCTATGTTGCTGACAATAAAAACAGCAATAACAGTATCACCAAAAAACAACATCTAATCACAACACCGCCAATAACAGTACAAATGTTGTCATAACAACAACACATACACCAATGTTAAACAATGACAAAAACATCACAATACAATATCACAAAATCATTACTGACAGAATAACACAAACAATAATGTAAATGACAACATGAACACCCGTAAACACAAATAATACCACTAAACTCTACTGACAACACAAAATAACACAACCAAAAAAACACCACTGCCAACACAATGTAGACAATAACACTAAAATGACCAAAAGCCCCAAACAACACCACTGATGTCAACACCAGCAAAACAACAACATTCATATTCACACAAAAACAGTCAAAACACCCATAACAACACAAAAACACCACCAAAACCATTACAGCATCAATAATAACTAAAACAAATGACAATGCCAATAACAGCTACAAATCTACACCACCAAAATTACTACACCCATGACAACAATCACACAAAAACACCACAAACAATGTTAAGAACAACAACAGCACCAAAATAACAACAGCACCAAAATAACAAACCCAATATCAAAGGCATAAACAACCACATAAACAACAGCGCCGTTAACAACTACACTCAAAACAACAACGTTAACGACAACTACAACAAATATACAAACAACACCAATAGCAATGCCAAAAACAACTACACCCATTACAACAACAAACACCACCAAAACACTGATAAAACTGAACACAGCTAATAAACACTAGCGTCACACTAGGGTGAAGATGGTTTCATATTCGCACACTCATTAATCATATAAATTCAGAAAGTATGTTAATACTAAACAGTGAAATCATATTATCAGCCAATGACTGTTAAAGTATAACACTGTGTACAGTCAATTAAACAGAGCTGATGATGTTTTATAGTCATTATTACATGCGATCACAGACCCAATATTCACAGTAGAGTGTTAAACAATATGGGCAGTGTTAAAATGAAGGAATGTGCGAATATAAAACCTCAATTAACATCAACACCAATGCTAAAAACACACAATATAAATGTGTAATCACTACACAACCCCTGACTACACTGTCCAGAACAGCGGAACATGTGCAACCTCCATTCCTTTAGGAGTCTGACACACTTTATAATGAATGATGATGATGAACTGACCGACATGAGAAGAGGGACATCATGACACCTACACACACACACACACATGGACAAGGGCTGGCTGATATGGCAAAAATCTCACACCACAATATAAGTCATCTCAAATGCTCATATTAACAATATATTTCAAAATATAGAACCATTTCTGTGAATTCAATCGATTAATTGTGTGTGTGTGTGTGTGTGTGTGTATATATATATATAGACCATTTCTCAGAGATCTACTCTTTCACATCTAATTATCTTCCTCAATTCATTCAGAACTTCATGGCCAGTGTTTGATTTAAAATGTACAAATATAACGTCAATACTATTCAAATGTAAAACACTTTTCAACACCTAATGATGACAGGTCCAACATATATATTAAAAAATAATAATAAAATAAAGTGCAAAATGTAAAGATTGCACATTATTCATGTCTCTGTAATGGAGTATAATATTGTGCTCATATATATTATGAAAACTCTGTTGTGACACCGCAAAATAAACAATATAGTCAGATATTGAAATGCAAGTCTCGATTGGGATATAAAAACAAGCAGACTGTAGACCCAAACACTGACACAACAACCACACACACACACACACACTATGAAATAAATAAACACAAGACAAACACACACTTTGACACATATACACAGAAGACACACTCTGACACACATATACACAAGACAAACACACACACACACACACACACACACACACACACGCACGCACACACACATATATATAGAAGACAAACACACATACAGACAAAACAAACAAACACACACACGACAGACCCTCACTCTGACACATATACATAAGACAAACACACACACACACACACACACACACACACACACACACACACACACACACACACACACACACACACACACACGCACACACACACATACATACATACATCCATACATCCATACATACATACAAACTAACATACATATAAGACAAACACACACAGACTAATATATAAACAAACACACGCACGTACGCACACGTCAGTGAATATGACCATCTCCATCACTGTTATCCTCCTCCTCATCATATTAATCGTCGTTTATTATGTTATTATGAATGTTATTACCGTCGATGTCTCCGAGAGTGAACTCGTCGCCGAGTTCGGACAGACTCGGGTCCATGGTGTCCATAAACTCCGAGGCGTCCATATTTCTCCTCTTCCTCTCTCTCTCTCCGTCGTCTGTCAGTTCCTCCGCTTCTCCTCGTTCACTCAGAGCATCTGCTTGCTCTCCGTGAGGCGAAGGTTGACTCGGTTCCGGTGTCGATCGAGCGTTTACCGACCGAAAGCCGCCATCTTGGCTCAAGCACTGACGTCATTCACAAACAGCGCAGCTCGACGTCGCGCTCCTCTGATTGGCTAGCTCTCTCGTAAGATCGGGCTCTCTCGGCCAATCAGATCGTCCGCTCGAGCGTGGCCTGATAGTACGTCGATGAGCAGAGGCGCTTTGCTCGTTTACATGTATCCCTCCCTTCAGGGTAAGCCCCGCCCACGCCATTCAGAGTGCACGCAGAGAGCTGTTGAATATTTAATGAGCGGCCAGCGGGGACAGTTAATATGTAAATTCTGCGGGAAAGGCGCTTTGTTTTTGTTGTTACATCATCATGTTAATGTTACATCATCGCCTCATTTGGCCAATCTTTAATCAACATCTTCGTACTATATTTAATATCGCTTGTCTACAATAAAGATGTGTCTGTGTGTCTGTAACTTCATTATTGTTTCTTATCTCATGATAGACGGTTATCATTAAACTCAATGTCAACCTGATAACGGGAAGTCTTTTGGAGGTTAATATTCTGCACATATATGAACCCATAATCAAGTTGACATTACTCTTTATGATTCGATAAGATGAGAGAAGGTTATAACATCATATTTCTGACTTAACTGATTATAAAACTAGATCAATTTCATAACAATAAAAGCCTGTCCACAGTAGGCATATGGGCCGGTATAAGATTCTGACGGTATAATAACCTTGGATAATAATATCACGGTTCGACGGTATTGTGATTACTGCTCTAAAATATATTATTTCTAAATGTTTGGGTAAAAACAGGGTTCCTGCAGGTTTCCTCACGTCAAATTTAAGACATTATGACCATTATCAATGAAATTTCAGACTATCACATGGCAAAACGCTAATAATTCTCTGTAATAACCCGTGCATTTTTTTTTACTTGCCCAATTAAAATTAAAATTCAGTTATTTATTAGCCACACATTTTAAATAATGTGTCAAAACAAGCAAACTCTAGTTATTCTAGTTATATACATATATTTTTATTAGCATAACCTTTCTTTAAAAAAAAGGCAAGTTTTAAAAGCTATAATAAACAATTTATGCACAATAGTAATTTTGTTTCCTGATGTTCAATAAAATATTTTCAGAACTCAGAGGTCTAAATAAATCAAGGTTAATATCTATTTTGAGGGTAACTACACCTTTAACTTCTAGATTATTTTAAAATGCTATATATAAAAAACAGTAATTGTTTGGTTTCATTCATTTAATCAACACTTACAATGAGAGACTAATCTAAAAGTCTTCTGAAAATCAAACCAAAACAGAATAATTCCACAATGTGGCATAAACAATATTAAATTAAAGACAATCAGAATGTCTCAAAGTTTTAACAGCTATAATAAACAACATTCATGCACAACTTAAATTTATGCATAAACACATAGATAACGTTTAAATAAATGTTATAGTAAGGATGTAGGGAAGACAATTAAACCACATTGCTAAATAGTTAATAATGCTAATTTTGTTAAACGTTTTTAAGATGCATTTGTCAGTTGTACTGATCGGCGTACAGCTTTACATGGACAATTAGTGGAAATTATGACCTGTTTAAAAGTATTTAAAACCTACAACAGCATATTTCAGTGATTATTTTAACGTCTTAAAATTAGTTTTTGAAATTTAAGACCTTTTAAGACCCCGCGGACACCCTGAAAACACTACTTTCCCCTTTGAACAAATACATGTCATTTTGAGAAACATGCTGCTGCTCTCTTCACTAGTTTCAAAAACACAGATTTCTTTACAATTTAAAACAGCATTTGGATATTTTTTCTGCTGGCGATGCTGTTTTCCTAAAACGCTGAAAAATGTAAATAAAATAACCCGACACATACCTTAGGAACGGTACAGCAAACAATACTGGAGGTTTTAAAACCTTGACTTTTTAGATCTCATTATTGTCCTGAATTAAATAATAATACTGTTTATTTGATGAAATCAATATGAGTGTTAAAAATGAGTAAACAAATAAATCAAAACAGTAATCTGAGAAGAGGTGTTTAATTCAGTTTGCTGGCATGTTCAGTCAGTCTCAGCATGTTTGCTTGAACACCCCAAACCTGCTGAACTCCAACACTGCAGGTCAAACACAGTAATATTCAGCAGGTTACCTTCAGTCTTTGTTCGGTACAGCTGTCCATAAATGAGCTGGTGATTGAACAGGTTTATATTAGTAAGTAAAACTAGTGAACACTTCATTAAGGCTCTATGTAGAAACACAAATCAGAAATAAAGCACTGCTGCAGCTGCGTCTGAGAGATTCTGCTGGGTTTAGAGACGCTCCTCATTCCTGGCGTCGCAGGTTTAGAGGCCAGTAAGTGCAGTAACAGCTGGAGAGCGTCCATAATCAATAACACTGCACTCCATTAACGTCAAACTGTTCATTTGTTCCAGTAGATCTCATAGGAGTTTCGCTCTGTGTAGCTGTTCTCCGCAGCTCCGCTTCCAGACCGAACTTTCTCCTTCACCACTTTAATAACCAGCCCTCCGGCCAGTGCGATTCCTGCTGCCGCTCTGCCGATCTCACTCAGAATGCGCGCAGTTGTTCCGATGCCATCCAGTACGGCTGAAGAGGTGACGGCACTGCCCCCAGTGGCCACTGCACTAGGTGCAACCGCTGCAACACTGCCCCCAGTGGCCACTGCACTTGGTGCAACCACTGCAACACTGCCCCCGGTGGCCACTGCACTAGGTGCGACCGCTGCAACACTGCCCCCAGTGGCCACTGCACTTGGTGCAACCGCTGCAACACTGCCCCCTGTGGCCACTCCGGCAGGTGCGATTGCTCCAACACTGCCCCCACTAAGAGCACTAACTGCTGCGCTGTCTAGCAAAGCCCCCATCACGGCTCCTGCTCCGATGGCTCCGCCCACTCCTGCAGCCACGCCCACCGCTGCAGCACCCATCACTCCCACCTGCTGCGCTGCCTCTACTGCAGCGTCCCGCGGCCCTACAGCCTCAACACCTGCCAGTGCTCCCACTGACCCCCCCAATACCCCGCCTGCCGTCGCACCCAGAGCCACTGCGGTTTTTCCAGACGCCGCTGCAACTATTGCGCCGAATGCTTTCCCTACGCCTGCGCTGCCTGCGGAGACTCCTGCTAACCCCACCGATCCTCCACCAATCACAGATGCCCCCGCCGCCACCGCCAAAGGAGCTGCAGCTCCGAATACAGCCCCGACCGCCATTCCTGCAGCGCCGGCTGCGACCAGCACCTTGACGCGCTGCAGAACCTTCCCGGAGAGCGCAGCTTCCATGCGGATGCGGCTCAGAGCGGAGCGCAGCGCCTGCCGTCTACTGACCGCCATTCCGGCTCCTCTGCGGCTGCGCCACCGCTGCATACGCCGCTGCTGCTCATCCCGGACGGCGTGCTCGGCCTGCAGGAACACACTGTTGGTGTAACACACTCCTCCTGCGTCCGCCAGCATGGCCTGCACCCCCTGCAGCAGCGCACCCACCTGCGCACACACATAGAGGGATATTCAATAACTCAATATACAGTGATCATGAACACACACAATACTGATATTATCATTATTGAAACATTCAGAATGCCTTAAGGGGCACCTATTGTGCAGGAATGACGTTTATAAGTGTGTGTGTGTGTCAGCAGTGTGTGAATATCTCCAGCAGCCTCTAAAGGTAAACATGAATTAATTGTGTTTATTATAATCAGACTTGATGAATGAAACACTTTGATTGACATTCTCCCTTTGTACGTGTCATCAGAGGGGGAAAGCCCCGCCCACTAGTGCCCATCTCTCGCTCATTAGCATAAACAGCAGCCCTGAGTGGGAAGCAGCCGCTGATGTATAGGCATTTACAACTTAATTTAATTTAAAACATTTGTTTTCTCTGAACATGTCTACTCTAATGGAGGTCTGTGTTGTATTTACACAGTTCTGACCAGCAGGTGTCACTAGCACATGGTGTTTCCAATGCTCTGAAACGGTCAATTCTGCATAGGAATTGGTTCAATGGGCTCTACGCACAGCTAGTGTTTTTAGCCAATGATGAACTTCCGGTGAGAGCTTTAGGTGGCTATTTTCATAAGTTTCCTTTGACAGCATCGATGTTGTAATGTAATTACAATTCATTCAGTTAAATAGACTTAAGCATGCATTTGGTTGTTAAAGCGTAAAAAGAGATGTAAGATCGTTTAAACACAGGCGCCGTCATTAGCAGCAGACGAGCGCAGATATTCCACCGAAAATACTATGGTAAAATTAATATCCATATTTTAAAGACATGACGCAGAAAAATAAATGTTAATGCAGTGCTTCTTGTTTGGTCTGATACCCACTTTATATGATATATCAGCCAGACAGTGATGATCGCTAATATACGATATAACGCAATGATTTGGTATGGGATGACAATTAACTGGCGGACTGAAATTAAACATCCGCGTGCATATACCCCATTGTTTCAAAGCTTATTATACCTGTTCCCCCGTTCCGATACTGATACCTGAACTCAGGGTATCTGTCGATATCGAGTACTGAACCGATACCTGGGTGTGTGTATCTGTGGAAACAGTTGTGTATACTGTTACTAGCCCTGTATAAATTGACAGAATTAATTTACGATGTGCTTCAGACTTTACCATGCAGTATAACTGTATAAAATCAGAGCAAAATATAATCATACAAATTATATTACATAATTACAGTCATTCACTTTCTTTTCAGCTTTATTAATCTGCGGTCGCCACAGCGGAATGAACCGCCAACTTATCCAGCACATGTTTTTTACGCAGCGGATGCCCTTCCAGATGCTACCCAGTACTGGGAAATATATAATTCTATAATATAAAAAATAATATTAAGATTAATAATACAGAAAAAAGCCTCTTTAAAACTTAAAATTCAGATATTTTTAATACAATAGTGCGCGACCCTCTTCTTCTTCAATGCTCTAACAGACGTTGTTGTGGGAACAAAGCACTAGTGGGCATACATTTCATTTAAACAAAAGCTAACAAATCAGATTACAGTTTCAAACACTCGGCGATACCTACGCCTGAATTTCTGCGAGTATTTACGATACTAGTATCAGTATCGGAACCAGAGCTGAAGGATATATTGACATAAAATCACAGTCGCTATGTAGCAAAAGCTGTGATTGTCATACGCTTGATGTACAGAAGACACAGTGATGTGATCAACAGTACATCTGCTCCGTAAGGCCAGAGGGCGCTCTCGAGTCACACAGAACAATCAAATACACCTGAAGAAAACCAGGAGGGAAAATCTATTCAGCGTAGGATAAATTAAAGATATGACAGGATAAACAGGAGATATAACTGCTTTCATTTGATTCAACACGGTTAATAAACACATGACGACGAGAACAAAGAGATTATCTGAGTTCTTATTATAGTTTTCCTGATAATAATGTATGTAATGATGCTAATGTCTGATGCTAATGTATAAATATGTAGCGTGCTTTATTCTGTGTAAGAAGACGCATCACTTCACTGAAGGACTCAATTCAAACACTCGACTGAAGTAACTTCTGAATAATAACGTCATTACATGTGGTAACAAGAGCAACACTGACCAGCAGAGGGCTGTAGAGAACAGAGAAGCTACGCAGACAGCCGTCAGTATAGCAGATTTAGCATTTGTGCTTGGTAATATTTAGCGTAGTTTGTCAGGGAGTCTGTGTGTAGCAAACGTACACACAGCTGATCACAGAGACGCTTTATAGACTAACGCACAGGATGACCACGTCATTTATCCTCCAGCTTTAATCTGAACAGGCCTAATAGCAGCGTAGCTAAGTATCGTGATAATCCGGTATATCGTGATGACAGCCATTGATAGCTGCTGGTAATGCTGTAATACCTGCGCGCGGTCCTGCGGTGCTCTGTTGTTGATGATGCAGTAGCGCCCCCCGCAGCGGTGCAGCAGCAGCTTCAGGCGTGAGGAATCGTCCTCCAGGAAACTCTGGAACCTGCCGCCGCCACTGTCCTCCAGCGCATCTCCGTGTGTGAACAGCACCAGCGTGTGGCGCAGCGCCTCCTGACCGAACACACTGCACATCTGCACCACCGCGCGCTCTTCATCCGCAGTGTAGCGGCCCAGCGGAATCACCAGCAGGAAAGCGTGCGGCCCTGGCGCCGTTAGCGAGACGCATTTAGCAATCTCAGCGTGGAGGTTGTCGGTGTCTAGACGGGTGTCCCCGAACCCGGGCATGTCCACCACTAGAATCCTCCTCCTCGCCCCGCCCAACTCCTCATCCTCACACACCTCCGCACACTCACACACACGCGTCACTGACCCCGCCCTCAGCGCAGACAGGAAGTGGCGTCGCCCTAATATGGTGTTTCCTGTAGCGCTTTTTCCCGAGCCTGTGCGGCCAATCAGGACGAGTCTCAGCTCAGATCCGCCTCTGTCCTCCTCTTCTGATGCGAATGGCTCCTCCCCATTGGACTGATCTAGAAGCAGAGTATTTACATTAATTATTCATTACAGTTTATTTATTTAACTTAGTTTATTAATGTTATATACCTGCGTCTTATAAACAATAATAAAAACAGAACGTGTGTTAAAATGGAGAAAATATAATAATCATTATATACACACTCACCGGCCACTTTATTAGGTACACCTGTCCAACTGCTCATTAACACAATTTTCTAATCAGCCAATCACATGGCAGCAGTTCAATGCATTTAGGCATGTAGACATGGGGCTACAGCAGCAGAAGACCACACCGGGTGCCGCTCCTGTCAGCTAAGAACAGGAAACTGAGGCTACAATTCACACAGGCTCACCAAAACTGGACAATAGAAGATTGGAGAAACGTTGCCTGGTCTGATGAGTCTCCATTTCTGCTGACACATTCGGATGCTCGGCTCACAATTTGGCCTCAACAACATGAAAGCATGGATCCATCCTGCCTTGTATCAGTGGTTCAGGCTGCTGGTGGTGGTGTAATGGTGTGGGGGAGATTTTCTTTGGGTCCATTAGTACCAATTGAGCATGGTGTCAACACCACAGCCTACCTGAGTATTGTTCTGACCATGTCCATCCCTTTATGAGCACAGTGTCTCCATCTTCTGATGGCTACTTCCAGCAGGATAATGCACCATGTCATAAAGCACCAATCATCTCAGACTGGTTTACTGAACATGACAATGAGTTCACTGTACTCAAATGGCCTCCACAGTCACCAGAGCTCAATCCAATAGAGCACCTTTGGGATGTGGTGGAACGGGAGATTGGCATCATGGATGTGCAGCCGACAAATCTGCAGCAACTGTGTGATGCTATCATGTCAATATGGAGCAAAATCTCTGAGGAATATTTCCAGTAGCTTGTTGAATCTCTGCCACCAAGGATTAAAGCAGTTCTGAAGGCGAAAGGGGTCCGACCCGGTACTAGTGAGGTGTACCTAATAAAGTGGCCGGTGAGTGAGTATGTGTGTATATATATATATATATATAAATAGACTAAAATGTTCCCTTTGTCTGGTTGTTTATTTTAAAACTTCACACATTTTGGTTCTCTGAGGACCCATGTGTTATAAAATCACTCTTTATTCATTTATTTCCACTTCTATTAATAATAATTCAATCTAAAAATGCAATAATTTGAGGGATTTGAACCATTTTAATTGTGTCAGAAAAACATTCAAATCTATTATTTTCCATATTTCTTGTATTATTACAGTCTTAGATCAGTCAATGGTGAGAAACAACATCATATTAAATGCTTTAATGTTCTCCTTTTACATGTCATTTCACGCATACTCTGATTTTTCATTATATTGATTAAGAATTGAACATCAACATCAATACACCCACATATGAATTATTAGAGTTTTGCTTCATTTTCCTGCAGGAGAAGGGAGGGTTTGCTTTTAATATCAGTCATATAAATCTGCAGCATCGCCAAGAATAAAGCCTGCTAACAGTGATTTATGGCTTTCTTCTTAAATCACACTGGAATGAAAGATTGCTTTCAATTTTGTCCTGAAGGGATTGGGTACATTTGGATATTTTTAAAGGATGAAATATATATATAATATAGTATAATAATAATATATAATATATAATATATATATTATGTAAATTTATGCTACTCCCATTATCATTTAAAACAAAACACTATTTAGGCATAAAAACTAAATGTCACAATTTAATTTATTATAGTTTTCTGCATTATAAGACAGTAAATTATGTAAAGTTTAGCTTACTGTATAAATTAAAGTCATTTTAAAACACTTTACCATAGAAATATAACTTTATTATCTTGTTGACGAGGAATATTAAATCTTTAAATAGTAGAAGTTGTGTTACATTTATTAATAAACTGCACCTTTATAATCTTTAACCGCAGCTACCAAAACAAGTTTAATATTAAAATATTGACAATATAACAGCAATAATAGCAATAATAACAGTGCAAAAATATCTGTCAGGTCTTTTATAAACAATAAAGAAGAATTCAAAATATTCATTCATTTTCTTTCGGCTTAGTCCCTTTATTCATCAGGGGTCACCACAGCAGAATGACCCGCCAACTATTCCAGCATATGTTTTACACAGCAGATGTCCTTCCAGCCACAACCCAGTACTGGGAAACACCCATACACACACACACTCATACACTACAGCTAGTTTAGTTGATCAATTCCCCTATAGCGCATGTGTTTGGACTGTGGGGGAAACCGGAGCACCCGGAGGAAACCCACACCAACACGGGGAGAACATGCAAACTCCACACAGAAACACCAACTGACCCAGCCAGGACTCAAACCAGAGACCTTCATGCTGCGAGGTGACAGTGCTAACCATTGAGAAACTGTGGTTATCCCTGACAAGGAGTATTAAATGTTTAAATTTTAGCTGCACTTTCATAATCTTTTATCTTAGCCGCTAATTACAAAACAAACAAACTAATAGAAAATAAATAAATATTAAATTATTGCAGATATTTTTGTAATGTTATTAAGGTGTAAAGAAACAGATTAATAACATTGCAAAACATCTGTCATCTTTTACAAGCAATAAAGAAGAATTTCAACACAACGTGGTAAAATATGAACTGTCATAAAAATATAACCATAATCAGGGTGCAAATTACAGGGGTGTTTGACCCCCCTAATTAATGCTTAATCCCCACTGTAGGACATCAAAACAAGAGGTACGGGAGGTCAGCCCTTTAATACTGATAAATAGTTAGCTCTGATCTGTATTTTAAATAATAATATTAATAATTTAAATAATAGATAGTATAAATACACATTTGATCACCACCTCCGTGAAGTTGGCACCCCATAAAAACAAATAATCCCCAAAACTATGCCATTCGTTTGTGCTGATTTGTGCAGCAGAAATGAACGTTTGTACTGGTTTGGGGTCTGAGATATTAAGCATTATTGTTTTTTAACCATGTGACGTTACTTTCCAACTCATGTTGCTCAAATGACTTCAAATCAGCACCGGTCGTTTGTGTTGGATTTGTGCCGATAATAAACACTTTACCTGTTTTACTTGTTTATATATAAGCAAAATATTTGGTTAGATTTGTGCTGGTTTGTGCTGGTTTCTGCTGTTGAAATGAGCATCAGATATTTATATTCGTGCACAAATTTATTGTTTTTGTTTGCTCACAATTTGTGCTGCAAACAATATTATCTGTAGGCCTCATAAAATAATATTAGATCATTCAGAGGTCTCTCGATCCCAGTGATCCAGATATACCAAGATAGTCTCGTTAGTGTGTTTCATTTGTGCTGGACTGTACCTATGAAAGTTTGGTTAGTGCTGCTTCCAGTATTAAAATATTGAAGTAAAGATAATGACATCACATGTATTGATATTCTAAAGTATTTTAATTTGTTTGTGCTGATAGACTTTTAGTTTGTGCTGCTTTATTTTTAGATATTAAAATAGCCTCGGCCAATTTAGGTTATTCAGAGATCTTTTTTTATCAGAAAAAACATGAAGCCCGACCATCACTTTGCCAGATTCTGGCGAGGGTGATCTACTTTCGTGCCCAAGTCATTATGCAGTAGCTAATAGGCTATTGAAATGCTAAATGTTTAGTGATAGCCTATAAACAACATCTGCGTGAGTGTTATAGAGCATATCAAACGGCAATATTAAACAGCAGAGGTATTTCGCAGCTGTAGTAGCCTCTCTGTGAAATTAAAGCAAAAGGAATACAATAAAATAGTGTTTGATTTCATTCAGCACACACGAATGCCATAGCTTTGGGGATTATTTGTTTTTATGGGGTGCCAACTTCACGGAGGTCATACCACCGTGAATGCATAATCACGGCGATCAGTCAAAATATTAATTCAACAGTCTGAAACTGAATAGACATCATAAGTGTTCAGAAGATCTCATAAAATAGGAGTTTGAGTCTACATACAGCCTGAAAGTGAAGTCAAATTAGATGCATAATTTGTATAATTTGACCTAGAGTAACTTCTAAATGAGCTAATCAGAGGATAGTGTAGGGCAGAATACACTAAACATCCATCACAACACTGAAAACTTAAACATGCTTAAATACGCTTTTATTAATTAATTAGATGTAATGTAAATAAATAGAGACACTTGATTCACTGAAGCATGTGTTGACAATAGAGGTAAAGTTGGTTTTATATTCGCACATTCGTTCATTTAGCAGTCTCTATATTGTTTACCATGTTACTTTGAATATTGGATAGGAATTAGCATGCAGGTGTGACTCCTAAACAACATTAACACTGTCTGACTCACTGTGTACAATGCTGTACTTTAATAGTCACTGGCTGCTAATATGATTCCCCTCTTTATTATCAAAGATTACTTTCCTGACATTATATTATTAAGGGGGATGTCTGAATATCCCAATATAAAACCAACTTTACCTGTGTGTGTTGACCACCTCCCTGATCATCAATGTATAACTGGTTCCCTGATAATAATAATACTATATCTTCTCTTCTTTCTGTTCGGTACAGCAGGCCTGTGTGTGTTCTGACTTAAAGGACAAGAACAACAGCTACAATTCCCCTCAGTTAAAGTACTGTAACCTTTATATTTAATAAACATCTGAACACAATTGTACAATAGAAATACAACACATAGGAGTGTAAATATGGCTGCAGCTTAAATATAGATGCTAACTTTAATAATGAGGGATAAGTTTTCCCTGATCTGTCATGAGGAGGAGGCCCTCGTGTGGCGGAATGTCTACTAAATTATATCCATTCGAAAACTCATATTATCAGAGCCACCAAACGAGCATTATCATCATCAAGGACAACTGTAAATACATAATAAATACACTATTATTCAAATGAACTGATCTGACATTAAAAAAGGCGCTGATGAAACTAAATGAGCTATAGTGTTACTCATATAGAACACTTCTAACATGATAGTGAGCTAAATAACACTCTCAGACCTGGAGAAGAGTATCCAGCGGGTCCAGCCATGATGAAGCTCGTCTTTTCGCTCTTTTCTGTTTGTTTTGTTTCTCTTCTGCTGTTGTTCTGTAGTTCAGGCTCGCTCTGCGCAGACGCGGAAAATCTGACGTCACCAGTGAGATCGGAGACCGGAGATCAGCGCCTCCTGTCGGCCAACAGCAGCACTCACCGCTGATCTGCCCATGCTAGATACAAACATACATATCTGCCTGTCAGTGTGGGCTTTACACACTTAAAAACTGTACTTTAATTACTTACAAGTTAAGTAACGGATGACTTAAGTTTAGGTCATTTAATTACAGTTATATACAGTGCTCAGCATAATGGAGTACAGCACATTCTGAAATTGAATATTTTCCTTCATTTCTCAGTGAATATAGGCTGTGTATTTTGGTGCATTTAATCAAGACAGATGTATTAAACAGATATTGTAGTCACCAAACATATTCAGAAACATATTCAGTGTTTAATATTTTTTCTATGTCATATAAATTTGTCTGTTCTAGTTTTTGGAGTGTTATCGTAAGTTATTTTGTTAGATAAGCTCCAGATTTGGCTTCAGTACTGACTAATCTAATGTATATGCACAGATATAATATTGTAGAGCTCCTATTAAACATATGAATTTAAAAGAGACATTAGTGAGAGGTGAACTCATATATGCTGAGCACTGCACAATATAGGATACTTACAATATAATACACCTTAAATAATGTAAATAAATTGAATGGTTTCGCAATAATCAGTTCAGAGATGCAGAGTAATTGTATTTTTCAACAAAAGAAGCTTAAATAATAACCAAATACTATTGAATTTACTGTGAATATGAAATTTAACAGGCAAATATGGTTTAGAAAATATATACAAATTTTTCTTTTTCACAATTCAAAATCTGGGTTCACAAATGTAATAAAAATCACCAGATCATTTTCCACCTAAAGAAGAAGGAGGATTTATGTATTATTGCATATTATATATGTGTGTGAGGTATAAATGAAGACGAGGGATCAAGCTAACACTCTAAAACAGGACTGTTTAGTAGAGATTTTCTGTAGTAATGTTATAATTAATTTTTAATGTGTTATTTAGAGTTGGTAGAGTGATGAAAGTGTAGGCCCTTTTCTCTCCAGCGTTCATCATGATGATCTGTGTGGTGAAGTAGATGACTGTCAGCTGATGGTGTTGGTCTGTCCAGCAGGGGACGCTGACAGATTGAGAGAGTCACTGAAAAAAGTGTTGCATGCAAAACTGTTGCAAACAATTTATTTGTGTTGAATTTAAACAAAAAAATTAAATTGAGCATTGTTCAACTTAATTTGTTTGTTTAAATTCAGCCCAAATAAATTGTTTACAACCACTCAACATAAAAAAATTGAGTAAATCCAAGGAATCATCTTTGAATAATTTTTTTCAGTGTACAGGTCAAAAGCGCAGGGTTATGCTGTAGTTTATCCTTTTATCCACGTGAAAAACTGAAAATCTGACACATATATACCTACAGAGAGCATAACAATTTATTTTTAATTCTTCCATAACCTTCAGCTTTAGTTAAATTTAGGAGTCTATTATTCTTATTATTTTTGTTAAGTTAGTTCACAACATGTTCTCTCTCACTTTCTCTATAACTGTGTACATACAGAGTTTGGCCAGTGACACTGAAACGCCTGTATTTAGAGCACAATTAATCTTTGGTATGGTAGGGTCTCCTTGGGAATGTCAGACATGAGTCCAGCACAGTGTCCAGAGGGATTCTGAGCTGTTCTTCTTCAGAATAGTGTTCAGGTCACTACTGATGCTGCTGGAGGAAAACCTTTCTTTACTCGCTCCTCCAAAACACCCCAAAGTGCTCAATAATATTTCACCTGGGTACTGTGTAGGCCATGGGAGATTCACTTCATTTTCATGTTCATCAAACCGCTCTGTCTCCAGTCCTGCTGTGTGTATTGCTGCATTATCATCCTAACACAGTGTTTGATATATATATATATATATATATATATATATATATATATATATATATATATATATATATATATATATATATATATATATATACAGTGTTGGGAGTAATGCGTTACAAAAGTAATGTACTACAGTAATGTATTACATTTTCCAGTAACGCAGTAGTGTAAGGCATTACTTATACATTTTCAGTAATATTTTACTCGGTACATGTTCAGTAACGCGTGCGTTACAACAAACTTTTTTCGCCTGCAAGACATTACCAAATAAAAAATACCGCAAGTAAGTTCTATTTTCTGTTCGTGGTTAGTGAATACCATAGACTGTAAAATATATGGACAGAGCATCCGTGACGTCACCCATAGGTTTCTGAAGAGCGCAAAAGAAGCCACAAGTAGGCGCGGCCAACCGTCGCCATTTTGTTCGCGCGTCATCGCAACCACGGCGGGATACCAAACAAGGGCAAAGAGGCGGAGAGTGGGCGGAGCTACAGACACCTGCTGGCACTTTGCTTAGACCTGACAGACAGACTGTACTTTGGGAGAAACGCTTGATACTTTATTACCTGCGACTGGTTTGTGTTCTGACCACATGTGCTTGGCTGTACACTATATCAATAAAGTGTTTAGACTTTTAAAAACACTGTAGTAATACATTGAGCCACTAAACATTGTTCTTATGACGTTTTTCTACAGGAGGAAAACGTGAATTACTTCCAAACACTTCAAATATAGTGTGTGTTAGTAAATGCAAGACTATTGATGAACTCCAGCATAACACTGTTTGACAACGCTTCAGATGACTGTTCTAGAGCCTACAGCTAATCAATCTGACACATTCTGGAGTGCTTTACGGGTCTAAAGAAAAATATTAATGATAAATGATCTTAAATAAAACAAATACATTTATAGAGATGGTATATAACTTTACTCACATGGGAAACGGAGGCCACGTGAATGGTTTGTGAGCACAATTAAATGCACACAGCATCCCATATCATCTGGTAATTGTAAGAAATAAGTCCAAAAGGTAGCTGACTATGTAAATCCACATAAAACAACACAAAAATACGATGAATATGCCGAGATCAGTGGCTAATCTGCCGGATTCAGCTGAGGTGAAGTGACGGCGACCAGCGAGACCTAGCTGTCACTCAAGTGGCCACGCCCTTAATTATGCAAACTTAAAATAACCTAATATAAAGGAAATGGATGAGTTATAAAAAAATTCACCCCCCTCACAGTTGTCATGGAGGGTAATAATAGCTATATGAACCAAAATCGTTCTTTGTACCAGGCTGTAAACACCTTTTTTTCTTCTGTAAAGTTGGCCATTCTAACAGAGGGCTCAATTGCACTTTGCTCTATTATGGAGCCAGGACTAGCGGAATTTTGATGAATTGCAGTTTCTGTTACTTCCGTATTGGCCTCCCGAGGGAGAGCGGGAGGTTGCCGCTTGGTGAATACATGCGCGTGTTGTCATTAATATCCCTCTGGCTATTGGAACTTTTTTACTTTGAACGCGGAATGATTTCAGCCTCTGAGCTCGAGGTCCGAGGCTATAGGCTCAGCCCGGTTCACAGTAAGGTCAAGCCCTGACGTGCAGCGGAAGAGCGGCAAAATAGATATAGAAGACAGTACATTCGCGAGATGGACGTATGTGCATATGGCGTTATTTCACTGACAACAGTCGTAAGCGCAGTTTTACAAGAGCGCATTCATGTAATTCTCTGTTCGTGGACAACTCGACCGCAATATTTTTTTTCGCAGTCGCATGCACTCAAAACACGGCTGCTCACGTGCGAATGATCTGCTCTGGCTCCGTCAGATGATGCAGACTCACATTTTGTGCCTCATGTTTCCTCTTCTTTTCCTGCTTTTGCTCTCCAGAGATCCTCCTGTTCAATTGGTTATCCCAAGAATGTTGATATGGTTTATATATTGCTACAGTATTTATTAGCAATACACGAAACACTAAAAGGTTATGATAAGTTCTATAATAAATACTTGTGTTTTTGAGTGTTAGATATACTGCCTATGTTTTAGGCTAGTATTATTTACAATTTGTTAATGAATGCTTCAGCATACTGTAGTATTAAGAATAGTGAACTGATAAAATGAAATACAAAGTGTAGTTTTACTACAGTAAAGTGTGGTGAATTGTAGTATAGTATACCCTATATTGTAAAAAAAAATACAGCACTGGGTAATTTGTTTATATTACGCTTGTGTTACCATAGCAACTAGTATTAGCACAACTGATTAATTGAAGTACTTTACTGTAGAACTGTTCAAAACACTGTACATGACAGGGAAAATGTCCTCCACAATCTCATCAGCAATGTGGAAGACAACAGAGACGTGTTCAATTTATTTTAGTTGCCATGATAAAATGGGATTGATAGTGAGATTTATTTGAGGAGTGAATAGTTCAGTAGGCTATAATACCTCATCAAGTTTTCCCCTATTTTTATCGGTTACATTTCTGCTTGCATTCGTTATATTTTTGTTTAAATGTTGTTTTATTTGATTAGTATGGTGCACCTTTTGGATGTTTAATAAATGTTTTTTAAAAATGTATTCTTTGCATTCAACGTCTTTTCTCTGTGTCTTAAGTGTTTGAAATTGGAAATATTTCATCATATAACAAACAACAAAAAAGGTTATAGTGGATAAGATTAAAAATGTTATATGTAAGTCTATTTTAGTATTTTGGTTATTGTTAATAAATAGTGTACAAATATAAATTATATCAAAAGCATGAAAGGAAGAGGGAACACAAGACACAAATTGTGAGTCTGCATATAATCTCACTGAGCGAGTAGTGTACTGTGAGCGCACAAGAAATTTTGTGCGTGAGCAGTGCATATTTGAGAGAGCATGAGAAAATTTGCACGCGAGCAGCGTATATTTGAGAGCTCACAAGCAGTTTTGTGGAAATCTGTGCACGAGCATTATATTGAGAAAGCTGTTCATCATGCTCACTTTGTGCATGACAGTTTTGTGTTGTGAACCTGAATTTAAAGTGAATAGAATAATGGCAAGATTAAGAAAAAAATGCATCTGGTCATGGCATTGGAGTTTACATATAGGCCTGTTGTGTCTAATATGAAAATAGCCAAGCTATTCACAGATATTGCCAGATAATCACTTTACCTTTACCATACTTTCAACAGACTTTGATCATTTGTGATTCTGGCTCTTTTCCTTTCTTGCATTGTCTTGAGCCTTCACGTTGCCAAATATATACTATATTGTTAGTAGCCTGGACAGGTCACCGTCATTCTGCTACATCATATCGCTTTCTACTGGATGTAAAATGCTCTGCAGTACATTTAGTCATTTTAGAATGTTAAGTTCTAATTCTGTAGTTATTTTGGTGAAAGTAACTAAAAAGTAATATAAGAGTAATTTAACATATTACAATTTTGAGACAGTAATATTGTAAGGTAAGGGATTACTTTTAAATCACAGTAATAAGTAATCTGTAATGTATTACAGTTTGGAAGTAACTTGCACAACACTGTATATATATATATATATATATATATATATATATATATATATATATATATATATATATATATATATATATATATATATAACAATAATTTAAAGATCTTAATCCTTAGAGCAAACGTGAAATTAAAGGCAAGAGTTTATGTAAGAATTATGCATAAATAATTAAATGTATAAAGTAACAGGTTGAAATATTTACACACACAAAGCACTAAACCGCAATATAGCTACATGTATAACGGAGTATTCATAAACAAGATGAACATATAGGCCTACAAACAGACATAAGGATCATTCCAATAATTACAGTATTTATTCATCTTTGTTCAAATTAATGGAGCCGAAAGTGTTCATTGTTCATTCTTATAAACTCAGTTCATTAACTAATGTTGACAAGCACAATTTAACATTATAACAATGCATTAGTAAATGGTAAACTGCGATTAATAGATGTTTTCTCAGGGTTCTGCCTCTCTGGTCTTGTCAATTCTTGTTCTTTAAAAATAATGAATCTGAAACATGAAATCTTTAGAGGAAATTGAATCTTTAACTGAAAATTTGATTTAAAATGTTCATTTCTATTATATAATATAAAACATATCATTTCTAATAAATATCAAGACATACAAATATACCAATTCATCTTATATAAATATATATATATATATATAATAATTCTGGAATATATATATATAAATATTATAATTCCGTCTAAAGATGTCAAAGTGGCATAAAACAGTATATATAATACACAAATATTTAATACTACAGTCTATACAGATTGGTCAAAAACTCCAAACCTCATTTTTACGCACGTCATGTGTTATGCTTTGTATTTGTTACAGCCAAAACATAACTTTTGGGGAAGCCCTATACACATATTGTGTTGTGTCACCCTGCTTTTCTCTCTCTCGCAACTGCTAATCATTATGAACCTGCCTGAGCAGAGTGGTTGTGCTATGAATACTGCCTTCTGAAGCTACAGTGAGTCGTGTAACACCTCAGAGTTGTTTTTTGTAAGTGTTCAGTAGCAGTTCTAGTAATCTTTGTGGTTAAGCTTTATTTCCTCAGCTTGACATCTAGTTTCTAATAAAGTTCCTGTTATTACTTCTATAAAATAAATTCTACTGTTTATTTTCTTAACCCTGTGCTGACTCTTCACTCTGGGGGTGAGGGTTGAAGTGTGTTCTCCACATTTCTTTATTTTTATTTTTATTCTAATTCCATATTTGTACCAAATTTGAGTCTTTGTTACACCTTTTTTAAACCGACTCCTAGACTTTAAAATAAATAAATAAATTGTAAACTATTGAAGAGTACACTTGAAAACACGATTTATGGAAATTGTTAACCGGATATTTTAGTAGTTTTCAGAAAAAAATGTTTTTTACGTTGAGTATAGAAGATTTAATTAGAAAAGATTTATTAATTAAAACATGTAAACAAAAAACTGTAAATAACCTCTTCATATTACTCTTCAAATTTAAGACCGTATGCCAAAATGTAAGACTGACTCATGTACAGGAGTAGAGGTAAGTCGACAGAAGCTGAATTAAACTTGCTGAAACACTGTTACTGTCAGACATAGTTTACTTCATTTAGTCAGTTTAATGGTGAAGGGATTGACCGAATAGGACTATTGGTGGAGGGTTTGCGACGAAATTTCATGCTCATAAAAGGATTTCATTTAGATGCATTTGTGGCTGCTGTATTTGGTAGTTTATTTCGATACACGTAAAATGGATGTTTGCATTAAATCATGTATGTGTTTAATAATTAATGAGCTGTTACCTGTAGTATAAGAATGTAGAATCTGCAGACACTTCATCTGACAAAACTTTAATTACTGTCTGGTTCAGTCCAGACACCAAATCAGACATAAGAAGACTGCAGTGGACTGTCAGGAGAGCGGAGAGGATCTCCAGATCTCTACACATCTTTATCTCTATAGATCTTTATTATTAGATCAGTTGATACCTGTTTTTTATGGTCATACATATACACAAGCCTTACTGTTTATGAGTTTTGTAACCAAAATGTTTCATTGTTTACTTTATATACTTTATATCCACTGTCATTCTGTGTTGGGTTGATTTGTATGTATGTACTGTATGTCTCCTGTGCTCCTGAAAAATATAAAAAAAAACATTTCTTGTGTGTTTGCGCACACTTGTCAAATAAAGCTCAGTCTGGTTTGTCTGGACACATTTTTCAAAGAAATCTCAGCAGCTGAATGACAAGCATTATAATGTCCCAGGCCATCAAACATAACATTGCAGAAGATCTCTGGCCATTCATAATACAACATATCTACTACAGATCATTGACTGCAAAACATTTATTGTGATTAAAGTGAAATGACATCATATTTTAAAATGAGCAGGTCGAAGAAATGATTAAATGATAGTGATATAAAAAATTACACTAGTTTAAAAAAAACATGTTAACACGTAAATTGCGTGTTAACAAGTAAATAACAGGTAAACGCGTTTGTTGCAAACGTTTTGGCCCAAACGACCTTCCATAGTCTATTTCATTCGCGCGGTTTCATTCCCGACATCTCAGTGGGTTTCACAGTGGAGTTTCGCTTTCGGTCGGCGCTGAGATGAAACTCGCTGCGTGGATGCACGGTGGGTGTTTTCAGTCATCGTTTACTGTTAAAATAGTTGGGTTAAAAATACCCCAACATATAACCTAACTATAGGTTATTATAGCACCTTCCCAACTATGGGTTATTTTCAACCCAATGCACCAGGTAATATAATTTAACCCAATGCATTGGGTTATTTCGATTAAATGTTATTTTTTTCCATTCTGGTATTACTATTGCGACTATTAGTAATAATACTATTAATTTTATAATTATGGCTGTGTAAATAAATAAGCCATAAAATATTGAAAATGCTTTTTTCCATTACACTTTAGATCCAGACACCTTTGTTAAAATAAAACAAGAATCACAAACAATGAAGACATAGATCAAAGTGCAGACAGTTATAAACTGTGCAAGCAGGAAATCCTGCTTCACTCAGTGTTCACTGTGTACAAAACAGTTTAACCACATCCAAACACTTTTAAAAGATGGTCCTGAAAAACACATGGAGAGGTAATTATATATAAAAAATAACAACATTATTATTGTGTTATAGCCTAAATTAACTTTACAACACAAAAACAACATTACAGACGCATATTAATGCAGCTCACTCTTCACTGTTGAAATTCAAATTTTTAACCCAACTAGTAGGGTTATTAGGCCTAAATCAATGTCCAAATAAAGGTTATAAACAACCCAACAAAGCACCAAGTATTTAAGTCAACTGGTTGAGTTTTTAATAAATAACATAATAAAGGTTAAAATAACCCAACAAATCCACATAATTTTGAAAGGTGTGTGTTAAAGTCGTTATAATCAGTCAGATGTGATTCAAGATCGAGAGAAAAGCGTTCTCCTAGTTCACGTGTCTGCTGTTCACTCTAATCGTGAGCCGTTTAAGTTTCATTAGTGTGTTGTGTTCACCACAGTGTGTGTTTCTGTCAAAACGGCACTTTATTTTCACTATGTGTCACACTTATTAAATCGGTGTGTCAGTGGGACAGTAAAGTAGGCTACGTGTGTGTGTGTGTGTGTGTCAAACATTTTGGTGAATTACATTTGTTTGGGTTGGTTTTATGTTTGAAAGGAAGAGAAACTGATGACTTTAGTGATGACGAGGCTTCATTTAAACAGCAGAAGATGCCGTCTGACAGCGAGGGGAAAATGCCTCACAGCAGTTGTTTTCCATCCTATAAGATCACATATTTTAATGATCAGTCCAGGAGGTGGCGCTGATCGACAACAGTATCAGTTCAAAGATGATAAAAGCAGGTAAAATAGATTAAAACTATGGTTTCAAAGCTGTCCAAGTGTGACTGTTTACATGCATCAGCTGCCGACCGGAAGTTCTTAGCATTCTCCTTACGCATACACGCAAAGCATAATGGGTAATTCTGCATTCTAAGGAAAAGGTCTATATTTATTACTCCTAAACCCAGACATTTGGGTTCTGTAACTTATAAAATAACACTTAATTTCAGATGCAACTGTAACGGAGGCCAGCTAGTAAGTGCTGTGCAGGTAAACCTCACTCTTCTGACCTCTAAAGGTGCTCTAGCGACAGACGCTTGAGGCCATGGTCATTAACCTCCTTGTTAAAGCAACCGACTCCCATGTGGAAAGTCGCCGGTTCGATACCAGCTCGGAGTGGGTTGGGTGACGTAGGACCGGTGGGGTTACATAACCAAAGAACAATCAAACTCATTAACATATTAATAATAATACAAATAGAAAGTAATAAAGTTTAACATTTTAATTTTCTTTTACAAGAATCTTTATTTTTCATAACTAGTCAACTTCAGAGCATGCCAACAATGCATGAACATAAGAATGCAAACAATGCATTATAATAACAGCATGTCAACAGCACATCATGGCAAAATGCAACCAAATGCATTAATCAAATGCTAGAAATGCATCTCCACACAATTGCTAAAGGATACTGTATGTAAAAACAAAATCTTATATCCATATATTGGTAGAAATTGTGTGTGCAACAGCTCAAAGATCAAAATCCACTGGATCATTGCACAGATATGTGGTTATGTGTTATGTGGGGTGTCTGTAAGTCTTTATTCAAGTAATTTCACTCACCTCAATCTTTCGCAGTAATATTCGTAGGTAAATGACTTTGTATGTTTACTCATATGTAAAGTCTGGTTAAATGCGGAGTTACAGACCAGTGTAAAGGTATATACAGCCACCTATGATCATGATGTGTGTAACATGTAATACAATGGCTTAGCGGAGGTGTTTGCATCCACATGGCCTTTGTTTTTCAGATTTCTTTGCGTGGGTCAAATCTGTGAATCTCAGCTTGTGGTTCCAGAGGTAATCAGAGTGTTTTACCTGCCACTATACCAGATCCTGTGTAGATCTTTTTTTCAAAATGAACGATCACTCACCGGTCTTGATCTGTTGTCCTGCTTCACCAGAGGATGTGCTACGTCGAGATCATCCTGAATTGCTTGCTAATGCTTGAATCAGGAACAACTGCAGTACAGATGTTGAGATCTTTTAGCTTGGTGGCTTCAACAGGCTGCTCAGGTAATCCATCTGCGATGACCAGGTGCATTGAGTTTTAGCTCAAGCTCGAATATCTTGGTGGAATTTAGGTTCACCGTAGTTTTGCATGTCTGTTTTCAAAGCAATGACTATTCAAACACAAAGTCTATCGATTTCTTAAGACCTTCGATACTCACAGTGTTGTTGCTTTTCATTTGTCTGTGGTGATCTGCACTCTCCTCGAGTTTAGAAGTCAAAGCTACAGTTATGTTCTCTTGCAATTCTGTCAGCACATCTCCCGTCTGGATGTCTCTTGCTGTGGTTTCACTGGTGTATGATTGGTGATTAGAGTCAACACGCTGATTCGAGGTCTGGACTGGAAGATCGTAACTTTGCTTAATGTATTCATGGTTGGTTATCGACCGATAAACCGATTCAACCCCAGCATCGACAGGAATGACAAGTTCCATCGCTTCTACAAGACTTTTTGATGCTAAGTTCTTGCTTTTCTCTTTGCGTATCTTCATGCTGTCTGATGCATCGATTATCAACAAGTCATGTGGACATCAATTTCTAAACCTGTGACTAAACAAGCTAAAAACACAAGTACCTTTACTAAACAAAGAGAAGCGAAATTAAAACCCAGTGCATTCTCAGATGAAATAATGAGATCAGGTTAAGTTTTAACGTTATTATTAATCCTGAGCAGCTGCTGTGGTGGTCATAGAGGACTGATGAGACAAACGAGTTCTCACATCGATCCTGTGGGCCAGCCTGAACACCTTCAGCTTCTCCACGATGGACATCCAGCGCTCTCCAGCCTACGGCACCTAGACTGCAGATCTGCACAAGACGTTTGGTCAGAGGAGAAATGGTGGTGCCCAACTGAGCCTGGTTTCTCTACAGGTTCTCTCCTTCACTTTGGTCAAATGGTGAAGTTTGTTCCTCCACTGTCTCGCTTGGTTTGGGTTTTTTGTTTCTGCGCATTGATGTATTCGCTCTTCAGTGTTTGGACTCTCAGCAGTGAAGATTAAACCACACTGAACTGAACTTCAGCTCTGAACACTGGACTGACACCGCTTCAGTTTACTAGAACTTCAGTGTTCAGCTGCTGTCACACACTCTACAGTGTAGAAGAGCTGGAGAAATACAGATGAGCTGAACTGAATTAGGGAATGGAAAACAAACTCTTAGCAGCAGTAATGTTTAGTTTACATATTAACACGTCATTATTCATGCACTGTTATTGTAAAGTGTTACCAAATCACTCTTACCTGTGAAATGTAAATCCCAGAAACATGATTTAGGTATTTTAATCAATCTCAGTTAGAGATTTAACAGTCATGCAGGACTGGGTGACTGGATTAAGATGGCGGCAGATTGAGGTACTATGCAGGGGCTCATGGGGAGTCTAGCTATCTATTATAAATGTCTATGGATGCAGACTTGACTGCAAAACTCACTCGAGAAGTCCCAGAAGTCATCATGGCCGAATAAAGGAGATGGGAAGCTTAGCATTTTACACCTGTTTATTAATAAAGTTCAGCGATATAACTTATTTACCTCAGGAGTTTCCTGATGAGACCGTGTAAGTAAACATTCACATGTAAATGGCATAAACACATTAAGGGTGTTTATTTACTGAAATTCCTATCAAAATCTGTGTTATTTGTATTGTGTAAAGTATATTTGTAAGGATGTTATCGATATTAAAAAGGATAAAAACAATAAACCGCTGTATGAATGCTGTAATGTTTAATCATTTTATTTATTATTAAGGTCATGTGACCATCAGGAAGACCACAGCATCTCATTTCTCACAGGACACGTTCTGTGTTCTCGCGGTCTCCTGAGTTCGTTTTTCTGAGGTGACCTGGCAAGACTGATCTTCACAAGAACACAAGTCCGTTCTCTGCGTTCTTGGATTTGAGAAACAGCCTGTGTTTCCAGATGCAGCTTTCCCAGCTTCACTTCCACCCACGAGAACAGTCAGTCTTTCTGACACTGTGTGAAAAAGGACACAATCACTGACTTCATTTTTACAAACAGTATAAATTAGCCTACTATGCTAACAATACAGCTAATGTAACATAAAAATCAACATTTCTGGTATGACGATTAAGGGGCTGTTCAAATATAGCTTTTTCTGCACACAAGTCGCCTTATTTACAATAAAGGCATGTGGCTTGCACGTGCAAATTGGGAGCGACACGCTCATACTCTCCCAGGCGCACACAGTTAAAAACATCTCAGCTATTCAGAATGCTGCAAGCGCACTGCAAGGTACATGACAGACACTGACCAGTTTCTGACAGCAATTTACATTTCTTACTAATTGATTTGGTGGAGGAAATTACAAAAGCTAGAGATTATAAGCAGTTTCCAGTTGATCATAAAAAAGCTGCATTTAATACAACTGATCATGATTTATTACTAAATAAAGTTGAACTAAATGGATTAAGGTGGCGGTTTGGGTGAAAACTTATTTAAAAGAAAGAAAACAGATTGTGAAGTTGAAGGAATATTCATCCACATGCTCGAGCATTGCTTATGGTGTTCCACAGGGGTCAGCACTTGTGTAATAACTGGTCTTGACTTGGTTAACTTGGTCCAAAGGTATTCTTGCTTTAAATAAATATATTTGTAAAGTATCCAAAATAATAAGGCCAGATTTATTTGCAGAAGATACAAATGTTTTTTTCTAGAGCAAATTTAAAATAATTATTACAGACAATTGTTACTGAAATGAAGAAGAATTGTTTTGATAGCAGATGTCCACTGTGTGGACCACCGTTACTCTGCAGTGGTTGCCTCTCATTTCATTGCCGATCAGTTTACCACAGCCTGAGCAATAATAAACACCTTGGAAAATACAGCACATAACACCTGGTTTCAGTTGTCATAAAACTCAAGGTTTTTTTCTTCACTTCCACCTTTAGTGAAGTTTTTTCCTCTCCGCTGTCGCCACTGGCTTGCATGGTTCAGGATCTGTAGAGCTGCGCATCGTTGGATTTGCTCTTCAGTGTTTGGACTCTCAGTAGTGATTATTAAACCACACTGAACTGAGCTAAACTGAACTGAACTTAAACACTACAAACTGAACTACACTGTTCCTATTTACTGTGACCTTTTATGTGAAGCTGCTTTGACACAATCTACATTGTATAAGCGCTATACAAATAAAGGGGAATTGAATTGAATTACTTTGTTCTTGTTTGTAAGTTAACCCTCCTATTATCCTTGGGTCAATTTGACCCCATTCAATGTTAAACATATGTACACATTGTTTTTTTTATGTGCTTCGAATGACTTTTCCCAATTTAACAGGGAAAACTGGGTAAACATTAACATGATATTATTTTTTCAATCGCTCGGTACACATTGTCACATCAGTGTTCTTTAGGTCTTTTAGCTGTGTAAAACATAATAAATATAAAACATTTACATATTTGTTTTGGGTGATATTGAGGTCACTATAACTATGATGAGGTATATTAAAAAAAAACAACACAATCAAGGCTGTAGTATTGCGAGAACCACTGCCAGTGTTAAAAAGGCCGTTACCAACATTACAATGTTCTGACCTTCGTGATGTTGTGAGTGCTATAGGTTTGTCTTTCTGCTGTTAATTTAGCAGGTTTCTCCACTTTCTAGTTTCACCCTGATGTTTTCCAGTTTGCGATCTAATATTGCAGTCTGGTTATTAGCAAGCCTGCCCATCAGCGCTTCAATCAAGCCGGCCAGCCTGGTGGGGTTTTGAGCAGCACTGACCGCTTTCATCAATCGTCGATACGCCAGGGCCCCGCATAAGCCCATCAGCAGAAACCCTGTTATCAAAGTAGGTAAATATCTTTAATCTCCTCCAGAGACAGAGCAGCCAGGCACAGGATGCGCCACTTCTCCCACTTCTCCCATCATGTATCCAGCTGCAAACGTCCCCGCAGGACGAGTGGGCTCTCCCGAACCAAAACTTCTCGTCGAGAAGATGGTGCCAATCGCATTCAGAGACCAGTTGATCAAATCCAGAATTCCTTATTCGTTTGGATAGCAGGGCACGGAGAGTCTCAGAGATAGAATAAGACGAAGACAAGGAGCTAGCGAGGAGAGATATGGGAAACAAGGGACATGTTTCACACCATGAAACAAGGCAGGGCAGAAGAGAACGTGACAAACAGCAATACAGGACGTATGGTACAAGTGGGTCCAGCGATTGCTCTTTCTTTACAATCCAGGTCCCCACATCACTGTGGATGAATGTCTGGTTCCATTTCATGGCCACTGTTTCTTCAGCCCAGCAAACCATGTTTGTTTTTCTTGGTGTGAATTTGACCCCATACATAACTGTGCTCCAGTCCTTGCTAAAGGATATTGTTATTCATTTTATATGTTATAAATAACATAAATATATACCAATAACAAGTACAAAACTAATAAAACAACATCTCTCTCTCTCTCTCTCTCTCTCTATATATATATAGATGTATATATATAGAGATATATTCCACCCTAGTGGAAAAGAAAGTGTTAGCAGATTTTAGGGTAACAGCAGGGTTAATAAAGAGTAAATAAGTTCAGTATCAGATTTTTGTAAAATGAGTGTTGGATAGCCTAAAAATATCAGTGCACACCTTAAATCAATTACTATTTTATCAGAACTGGTAAACATAAAAAGGTAGCCATTTAGTACACTTTTTTTTCTTTCCCTTTTTTATTTATTGGGTTTTTCTCAACATTAAAACAAGACATTTGAACATCTGAACATCACATTACAATTAAACAACTCAAGGATAACATACAAAACTTTAAAATGATAATAACAGTAAGAAAAAAAATAAATAAAAAAGGGGTAAATATAGAGTATAAATATTGACATACAATATCAAAATGAAATTCACTGTTTAACCTTGGTGTTTTATTTAAGGTCTATTCTGCTGTCAGGTCTACTTGGTTGCAAAAATGTAGAAAGGGGTTCCAGATGCTATAAAAGTCTTTTAACTTCCCTTTGACAATGTATGTCAGTTTTTCCAGAGCAAGATTACAGGACATTTCCTTGATCCATTGATTAGAAGAGGGCCTTTGAGTCTCTTTCCATTTTAATGCAATAACGCGCTTGGCCTGCAGCAAACTAAAATCTATTAGTTTGCGCTTCTTTGTATGCACAACCAGAGTACCTGGGTACATATGAAATAATCACAGTTTGGGGTCGAGAGGAATATTTTCCTCTGTTAATTGACAAATTAAACAAATAGTCTCCTTCAAGAATTTCTGCAACTCTTTACATTTCCACATACAATGATAAAGTGTACCTCTTTCTTCTCTGCATTTTGTACACCAGTCAGGAATATTTGAATTGAATTTATTTAGCTTTACTGGGGTAATGTATGTTCTAAAAAGCCATTTATACTGCAGTAGCCTGCATCTAGTGTTGATACTATGGGTTTGGGCAAATACACATGATTCTTCCCATTCTTTCTTTGAAATATTTTCCTGGAGATCATTTTCCCATGCAGATAGGTAAGATAGAGAATTTTCTTTTGACCCCTCAAGAAGTAAATTATAAAATGAGGATAGGTTACCCCTGCTGTTCAAGTGCTTTAAGGTGTGATTCTCAATGGTTGACAATGGCGGTTCTGTATAAGTTTTCATTTGAGAATACACGAAGCTCCTAACCTGTAAGTATTTAAAGAAGTGATTCTGAGGGAGGCCATAATGTTTTACCATTAATTGAAAAGACATCAACGAACCTTCTTAATACAAGTCTTTAATTTGACTAATGCCTTTGAGCATCCAGTTTTTGAATCCAATATCGTTTCTTCCAGGTATGAATACTGAATTACCCCAAATTGGTGAAAGACCCGACAATTTAATTCCTTCGTCTAAGAATTTATGCGCTTCATACCATACAGATATGGTATTTCTAAGAAAAGGGTTTTTAGTAATTTGTTTTAGAATTTTTATTGGGTAAGAATAAAGATATGTCTGTAATGAGAGAGTTGTTTCATTATTTTCTAGATAAACCCATGCAGGGGATGTGTTTATGTTCTTGAAATAGTACATGGCTGTCACAGTTGGGCTGCCCAATAATAAAGTTCAATATTTGGTACTCTAAGCCCTCCCCGGTCATATGGTAGATAAAGAAGAGACAAGCGTAATCTAGGTCGCTTATTATTCCATATAAACTTTGTAAATGTTTTATTAAGTAGTGTGGAAAAAAAAGAGGCTGAAAGTGGAAGTGGAATTGACTAGAAAAGATACAAAAACTTGGGCAGAATTGACATCTTTATAATATTTATGCGTCCAATAATAGAAATGGGTAATGCATTCCACCTCTCAAGTGAGTCTATAATTTTCCTTACTAATGGGTCATAATTAGTCGAAATAATCTTATTTATATTGGGAGTTATCTTAATACCTAAATATATGAATCCTTCAGGGGTGTTATTAAATTGCCTGTTAGATGAAGATTTTCTTCTTTCATCTTCATTTAAGATTAACAGGGCACTTTTATTATTGTTAATTTTATAACCTGAAAAGTCTTTAAATTCGGATAGTATGTTGTTAAGTGTTGGAATAGAAGTCTTCAAGTCTGAAAGAAAAACTATAATATCATCTGCAAACAAAGATAGACGGTGTTCCTTTTCTCCTACTGTTATACTTTTTATATCAGGATTATTACGAATTGTCATCGCAAGAGGTTCAACTGCAAATAAAAATAATAGAGGGGACAAAGGGCACCCTTGGCGTGTACCTCTACTTAATTTAAATGGCTTTGAAATTTGGTTATTTGTAATTACTTCTGCCTGGGGTTCTGTATAAAGTAACCTGATCCATTTAAGATAACCATCTCCCAGTCCAAATCTTTTAAGTGTTTCAAACAGATAGCCCCACTCAATCCTGTCGAAGGCCTTTTCAGCATCCAATGACAGGATTGCGTGGTCTTTGGCATTCCGTTTTTTGTACAGTGTATTAAAAACCCTACGGGTGTTATGAAAGGCTTGTCTTCCAAGCACAAACCCATTTTGGTCGTTCTTGATGAGGTTAGGCACCAGTGTTTCAATTCTATTAGACAACGCTTTGCAAAGAATTTTTGTGTCACAAGACATTAACGATATTGGTCTATAAGATGATTTATCCTTGGGAGGTTTTCCTGGTTTTAATATAAGGGTTATTAGTGCAGATCTTAATAAGGGTGGTAGAATTCCCTTTTCCAGCGACTCATTAAATACTTCGAGTAAGTGGGGCATAGGTTTCCCTGCAAATTTTTTATAAATTTCTACAGGTATGCCATCGGGCCCAGGAGCCTTTCCACTGTTCATACACTGTAATGCTTCTTGCAGCTCTTCAATACTTAAATTTCCCTCCAATTTACATCTATCCTCATTTGATAAGGTAGGGAAGTCAAGTTTATCCAAAAAGGAATCTCATCTTTCTAAGGTGTTTGTGTACTCTGATTTGTATAGATCCTCATAGTAAGCCTTTAAAACATTATTAATTTCTTGTGGGTCTACAATATTCTCTCCACTTTCATTTGTAATTGAATTAATTGCTCTATCTGTTTGAATCTTTTTAATTCTCCATGCCAGTAGTTTCCCTGCTTTTTCGCCCTGGTCATAATAAGACTGTTTTAACCACATTAAATTTTTAACTATCTTGCTACTAGTTAATTCATTATATTGGGCTTTAAGTGTTAATATTTCTTTTTGTTTCAGAGGATCATATCTATTAAATAGTTGTTGCTCTATTGCTTTAATTTGCTTTTCTAGATTTTCAACTTGACTGTAATATAATTTGGTTTTATGCCTTGTAAAGCTTAGTATTCTTATATAGGCTTTAAAGGCCTCCCATTTCACAGAGGCACTTGTCTGGTCCGTATTCACTAGAAAATACTGATCTATTTTAGTGTCCATGAAGTTTACAAAGTCAGAATCTTGAAGCCATCTTGCTTGAAATCTGAATCTAAAAGGGGAGAACGAGAGGTTATTAATGTGGATTGTTACTGTAATTGGGGCATGGTCTGACACTATAATACTATCTTAATAACATTTACCAACTTTTGAAATTAGGCTGTTAGAAATTAAAAATTAGTCTATTCTAGAAAATGTTTTATAGGTACTGGAAAAGCATGAAAATTCTTTTTTTATTAGGGTTAAGGTATCTCCAGATTTCAGTATTTTTCAATAACCTTTTTGGTATGTCGATGAGCATTCCCTGCTCCTGAAGAGCGGTCATATGATGGGTTTAATACACAGTTGAAGTCTCCTCCAATTACGTATTTTCCGTTGTATGATGATATGGTGAGAAATAAATTTTGATAAAAATTGGGGTCATCTTCATTAGGTGCATACAAACTTATTAGATTAATTTGTGTGGATAGAATTGTACCATTAAGAATAACGTATCTCCCTGAAGGATCTACACTCTTTTCTTTTAATTGAAATGGGATTGACTTATGAATGAGAATCATGACTCCTCTTGCATGAGAGGTGAAAGAGGCATAGTGAACTTGTCCCGGCCATCTCTTAATAACTTTGCCAATATCCTTTATCAGATGTGTTTCTTGTAAGAAAACAACACTTGATTTCATTTGCTTTAGTTTACCCAATACTTGTTTAAGTTTTACGAGATTATTCAACCCTCTTATATTCCAACTGGTAATTTTGATCTCTGAATTAGTAGCCATTAATTACTTTGATTTGTCCTGTAATAATTGCCCCCACTGAACTGAAGAAAAAGAAGAGAAAAAAAACAGAAACAAAAAAAAAAAACACACATTTAAGAAACAAACCATAACCGAACATGTAAAGAACAGCCCAGAATGCATTCCCTTATCGAAATGCATAAATCCCCCCAATAACCAACTTACAGTCATGAACAATGTTTGATCCATAATATGGAGCAAACTGTGGGAGCCTAACGTTATATTCACGATATATCCTCTGGGCTCGCTGCCAAGTATTTATCTGGTCTGGACCAGAGACCTAACCTTTTTAACTTCCACCCATAGTGGACAATGATGAACAGTATAATTCCCAACATATTTTAATATATGGACATATTGAACTTCTTTTTATTAAAGGGAAAAAAAACTGAACTATTTAAACTAACACAAAGATCTGCTGCTTTTATAATGCGATCTGACTCAATAGTTATACATCGTTAATCACCTCATTGGGCATTACCTATGCATAAATGCATCACCGTTAGGGTTGAAGTTCGTCATCCAATTCCTGAATCATATTCTACCTGTAGCTTGCACTGATCGAATAAAGTCCTCTGCCTCAGGGACGGACTTAAAAATGTGGCGCCGATCGGCGTGTGTGACTATCAGGCTGGCAGGATAGATCATGCCGTAACGAATTCCCTTGTCTCTGAGCTGGGCTTTTACCCCGTCAAATTGTCGCTGTTGTTCGCGTGTCTCAGTTGACAGGTCCGGGAACAGGCTGACGCGTTGTCCGTCATACTGTAGCTCTTTAAGCCTTCTAGCTGCTCTCAGGGATTTTTCTTTATCTTTGTAATTCAGGAACTTCAATACAACAGGTCTCGTAGTTGTTGGGCGATTAGGGTGTATTTGTCCGCTCCGGTGAGCTCGTTCAATAACCGGCGCATGGTCGAAAGTGTCGGTCAATATTTTTGGCAGCCAGTTTTCAAGAAAAGCGCATGTGTCCGAGCCTTCTGTCTTTTCAGGTAGGCCCACCAGCTGCAAATTGGAGCGCCTTCCGCGATCTTCCAGATCCTGTACTTTGTTGCTCAAAGATGAAGTTACTTCTTCCAATTTTTTAACTTTGTGCTGGAGAGCTGTGACGTCTTCCTCGGTTTGCGAAATTCTCTCCTCAGTTTCCCCGATTCTTTTCGAAAGAGCCACCAAATCGGATTGTATGCTTTTTATGGCATCTAGCATTTCTGTAGATTGCTTAGAAAAGTCCGCTCTCAAAGAGTTCATTGCACTTAAAATGACGTTGTTTGTAGCCGCGTTAGCTGCGCTCTGTACCTCATCTCCCTGTTGGCTAGTTTTCTCTCTTTCAACTTGAGTCGGTGACTTCTATTGTTGTCCTGGCTTGACTGCTTTCGGTGGCATTTTCTCTGTGTATGTTTTAATATTATCTCGAACGGTTACGTACAGGTTTGGGTCTATTATAAGGATTTGTTCAGAAAATTGGCAGCGAGCTCTCCTCGTGCGTGCTCTCAGCTCCGGAAGTTTCTCATTAAAACGCTTCGTTTAGGAAAGACGTGGGTGTTGAGGTTAACATTTTCAGCTTCACCCTGGCAGGAGATTTCAGAAAGTTTCGCTTTTAGTCACCTGATGATGCTGCATCTTCATTCGGACAAACGGCCAAGCTGTGCAGCAAAATGTTGATGTAATGTTTTGTATTTGTGGTGGTTGATGTTGAAAATTCCACTCTCCAGTTTAACAAAGTGACTTTTATTGTCAGTGATATTTTAGTCGTTTTAAATAATATAAGAAATCATATCTAGAGAAAAAAGTGTGTAAAATAACAGAAAATGTGCTGCAGTTTATTATAAGGTTTATAGCACTGCACACTATCACACACATGTGCAGAAAACACACTTATCAAGGTTACAGTGTTGTAAAAATGATCAAGAAATAAACAGGGGAAAATAAAAACATGAATCTCAAAATACGGAAAACTGCTCATTTGCAGATATATTTTTACAATGCAGCAACACACACACACGCACGCACGCACACACACACGCACGCACGCACACACACACACACGCGCACACACACACAGTACCGCAGCTCCTTATACTTAGAGTATGCAGGTTGCGTAGGGCCTCAACGCTGGAGGGGGGCATCATCTCATTTGCCCAACAAAAACATTTCTTTAATAATATTAGCATAAGCTGACTGTAAATAAAATATATTTTGATAATATGTTGTTAAATACATTTGAAACAATAATTTTATGATGAAGGCAAAAAACAAACATGACGTAATTTTTTTCCGTGTGGGGGCGTACGCACGGTTTGGTCCACTTAACTTATCTGTCCACTTATCTAACCCCAGATTAATAAAGGAACTAAGCCGAAAAGAGAATGAATGAATGAATTTAAAGGTTTATAACCATTCAAGATTTGATGCATCACTCGCTTTTGTTCATATCTCGGACAGTTCTACCTATTAAAGTTAAATATCAATGACACGAGAAAATGGGTTACTCTATGATTATATTTTCATCATGGCAAGAATAAAAGCAAAAAAAAAAAAAACTTTATTTTTATTTAGCCCACTCAACAATTCACACACCACTGTCTGGATAGTTTCCATCCTCTACTTATAAGCTGAAAAGGGAATAATGGTCCAACAATCCTGTCCATTATCACCAATAAAGCCTAGAAATTGGGCATCAGTATACTGTAAACTGATAGGTTCATATATTCTTTTCCAGTTATCATAATGTGTTACTTGATTTGAGTTTGTAGCTGTTACAGTGTTTTAACTTCAAAAATATACATCAGTGCAAAACCTATAAATGGTGGAAAATCAGATTCTGTAATATTAAAACCTATGGAACAAAATCAATGCCAAAAGTATTGAATTAAAGAGCTTGTTGAATAGCACAAACTGAAAAAAATAACACACTGAATTAACGAGTTCTTGCATTTTAATGACTTGAATTCCAGTGTTTGTATTTTTAGGTCCTGAAATTTAACATGTTTATTTAAGCTGTGAATATTTCATCTAAACATATTTCAAACACGTTTTCATACTTATAAATTCAATAATTCATATTCAATTTCCAGATTTCACTTACAAAATATCCAATACCCTTTAAAAATACCATGTATATGTAACAGGATAATTTTGGGCATGTTGATTTCACTATATTTTCCTCCTGTTTAGTTACTGGTCATTTTAATTTGTTTTGTGTTCACAATATAAATGTAAAAAGAGTCTGTAAAGCGACAGTGGTTTCACTTCTTCTCCCCCTTGGGGTTAACATCAAGATGGTATAGTCCAAGCGGCCATACCTGTTGCACTACCGTTTGAGCGGGCTTTTCCACCTTTTCCTTGAACTAAAGAGTGTAATGGTATGAGCTGAAGCTGCCGATCTGTCACAAACATCATAACATTCCCTGTGCAGACTCAAAATGGTGTCCTCTTGTCATTTACAACACAACGCAGAGTAAAAGAGAGTACGGTTACACTGGTGACATGACCCGCGCGATTGTTCAGCGGCTGCCGAACACCCGAGATTGCTGCACGGACCGTGAGGTGTCGGACTTCTCGTGATGACGGAACACGAGGCATCGGACTTCTCGTGCTTTTTCCGCAAAGTTGCGGTGATTAGACGACGTCAGACTTTGCTGGTTGATCGCTTCGTCGAGGGAACACACGGACTGTATCCTTATTCCAGCTGGACTGAATGTGTTATATGGAGGTTAATTTGGTAATGTCTCGAATTTTAAGTGTTTGATTTATTGTGTACCTGACAAACTGAAGCTTGCCCTGATTATACAGCTGTGGGTTCATTGAAAAAAAGGTGTATTTCACTATTTATTTTTTATTATTTATTTCATGCATGATAATTAAGTTTGGGTGAATATTATTTGGGGAGGGGCAGAGGGGTTTTGCCATTCAGTAGTTGGTGTATTCCTGGGGAGATGTATAACACAGATTCTAATGCTAATACAGTACGATTTTCTACCCCAGCGTCTCATGATATTCTGCCTCTAGAGATGAGTTTAACTGAACCTACAGGGACTTTATATAATGAACAAGTGAGACAACTGAGCTCTGATATTGGTCAGTCGATTAAAGCTAGCTTATTTTCTAACAATCAGCCACCGACATCTAACTCGTGTTCTGACTGTCAGAAGGGCTCACGTGTGGGGTCACAATCACTGATGCTTCAAAGATGAATCTTGTACTGAAGAGTGGTAAAGAACCACCATACTTTCGTGGTGACAGTGCAGATAAATGTTCGATCTTTGAATGGGAAGATTTAATGAGAGCCCACATTAAAAAAGGGAATTATTCCACACAAGAATGCATTGATGAGCTTATAAACAAATGAATGGGCCGAGCGAGGGATGTCATTCATATGTGGTTGCGCAACAGTGCCTCAGTTTCAAGAACTGTTGATGTAGATATGGTGTTTCGCATCCTCAAACAGCACTTTAGTGGTGTAATATCCACAGGTCTTCACCTGGCTGATTTTTACGCCACCAAGCCATTCCATAATGAGGGTCCTTTTGATTATTGGATCAGATTGAATAAAGCTGCTGATTTAGCTGAACAGCATCTTAAGAGTGAGGGTAGATCTTTGCAGGATCGGGACATGGAGATCGCTGTAATCTTTATTCATAATTATCCTGATAAAGGTCTATCAATGATGTTTTTGAGCAAACCACAGCGTGAATGGACAGCGGTTGAGGTGCAGGATCGATTGGATGAATTTGTGAGAGACCGTAAAGTATATGAGTGTCAGTATATGAGCAGCTAGTGCTGTCAGTACTGATGTATATGGCACACCGGCTAGTAAGTCTCAAACTGTTAGGCCGTCAAGAACTGCATTCGAGCCTGACCATGTAACATGCGAAACTAACACAATGGACAAAATGTTAAATATGCTAGAGAAAGCATTGTCATGTAACACACAGTCCAACAAAGCTACGGGCCATCACAAATACAATGTTAGGAGACCACAAGTGTGTAAAGTTTGTCAGAGTAATAACCACAGCACAGTTGCTCACTGCAGACTACACAGGCTGTGCTTCAGTTGTTACTTACCTGGACATACACGTAACATGTGCGAGAGGTCAGCATCACAGCCTGTGCCAAACAGTTCGACTGAAGCTGGTGACGGTTGCAGGCAGAAGCTCTCGCAGGGAAACTGTTGAGCCTCCATCTGGAGGAGGGCGATGGTAGGCACATGAGTTTAACCTCCGTTGATGATGATGATGATATTGAATCTGTATATGCTTTGGTGTGTGAAAACGTTCCTAAGTCAAGCAAAGTAATTTTGCAAAATACAATGAGAACTGCTCAAAGTGAGAGTTTATTCTATGCTAATGTTTTAGTGCAGGATAAAATTGAGTTAATAGGAATGCTTGATACTGGATCGATGGCGACTACCATCAGTGCGGACACAATACCCATGTTAAAACAGGCAGGCATAATGACCGAAGACATGCTGGCTTCTGCGGATATTGTTTTAGTGGGTGGTGGGGGTAAACAAACCAGTTCAATAGGACTTTGTGATTTGAAATTCGAGGTTTATGGGTACAAGTTTATAGTCCCTGTATTATTTGTTGAAGGACAGATTGATCCCATTATTTTGGGTACAAATGTGCTTAAACCAAGACATTTCAAGTCCAATGATGGATTTTGGCGTGTTATGGGTAAACCTGATGCAACATGCCAGAGTGACAGTAGTCCGTTTCTTCGCCTTTTGTCTAACATGGAGAGGTGGCGAGGGGAGTCCATCCCAGATAAGGTTGGAACATTGAAGTTAAAGAATGCTGTAACTCTTCAGCCTATGACTGAGCATTTGGTGTGGGGTCGGTTGCCTACAGGTACGGTGTTATCAGCAGGCAGTACAGTACTCATTGAGCCATGTGCATCGCCTTGTGTGAATAAACAGATTATGGTTGGCCGGATAGTTTCTCCTTTGTGGGGTGATGGTTGGTTACCCATGAAGATTATTAACCCCACTTCCACTGAAATAACTTTGCGTAAAAACTCAAAAATTGCAGATGTCGCCCCCTGCATTGCCTTAGAGGATTTTGACCAGTGAGCTAACTCTTTCACTGTTCAGCAGAATGTGGGAAAAATGCAAAGCAGTAGTTCCTGCTGTAGTCTTACCGCCAGAAGCCTTTGCAGTAACCTCAGTGATGTGAATGATAAGCTGGAAATGCTAGGGCTTAGCTCTATTCCAATTGGTGTCTGTGAAGTTCCTTCACAGTGTAAAGAGAAGCTTGTTGACCTGATTGAGACTTACGAATCTGTCTTCTCTAGACATCACCTGGATTGTGGCGAGGCACAGGATTTCTGTCATCGCATCAGGTTAACTGATGACCGACCATTCCGGTTGCCATATCGTAGAATATCACCTGGCCATTATCAGAAATTGAAAGAAACGTTAGATGAGATGGAAGCAAAAGACATAATCTGCAAATCCTGTAGCGAGTATGCTTCTCCCTTGGTTTTGGTGTGGAAGAAGAATGGCGAACTGCAAAATAGCACAGATTTCAGATGGCTTAACGCCAGAACTGATAAAGACGCCCATCCTCTTCCACATCAAAGCGATGTCCTCGCTGCGTTGGGGGGAAACATGTTTTTTAGCACCATGGATCTGACGGCTTGACGTTCCTCTACATGAACTTGACAAAGTATATTGCATTTTCATCACCACTGGGATTGCATGAATACAATCGTCTCCCACAAGGACTATATAATAGCCCAACCACCCTTATGCGCATGATGCTGACTATATTCGGTGACCAGAACTTTAAGTCTTCTGTGTTATCTTGATGATCTGTTGGTGTTTGCGAAGTCTGAAGAAGAGAGTTTGACTCGATTGGAAATGGTATTTCAACGCCTTAAAGTCTATAATTTGAAACTGTCACCCTCTAAATGTCAGTTTTTGAGGCGTTCGGTCAAATTTCTGGGTCACGTAATTTCCCAGCATGGAATTTCAAGGGACCCAGATAAAGTGGAGTCCATAGTTAAGGTGACAGAGGCTGATTTGATGGAGTTGGATGGTGTGTCTCCTTCGCCATCTAAAATACATTCCTTTTTAGGGATGGTAGTCTACTATCAACATTTAATCGAAAACTGTTCAGTGCCCACTAAACCGTTGTTTTCTCTGATTGGTGGACAGAAAAGGCCTCAGAAATTGAAAGGCAGGAAGAGACCGATGTTGTGCCGCAAACTCGGCCCAGATGATTGGACTTTGCAATGTAAAAAGACGTTCGAGGACCTTAAGGCAGCTCTCGTTGAGGAAGTACTTTTAGCTCACCCTGATTTTAGTAAACCATTCATATTGTCTGTTGACGCATCTACAGCTGGGCTTGGCGCAGTATTGTCGCAAATTCATAACAAGAGTGACAAAGCACAACCGATAGCTTTTGCAAGCAAATCTCTAAATCATGCTCAGGCGAAATACCCTGCGCATCGCCTTGAATTTTTTGTGATGAAGTGGGCGATTTGTAATAAATTTTGCCATTGGTTACGGGGTCACAGGTTCACTGTGTGGACAGACAACAACCCCCTGAAGTACATACTGACCAAGCCCAGGTCTGATGCCTGTGAGCAGCGCTGGGTGGCACAATTGGCACCGTTCAACTTTGACATCCAGTATATCCCTGGCACTAAAAATGTGGTGGCTGATGCCCTGAGTAGGGAGCCTATTGTGCAGCCCAAAATATTGCAAAGATTAACTAGGGCTCCGTATTCCACTCTTCTCAAGCATGCAGCCAATTTCAAAAATGATGATGTGCAGAACATGTTTCGGCTTTCAGCTGAGCTTTCAGAGTTGCGGGATGAACATGGTCAGGAGGTTGGGGATGCTGCTCTGAAGACTAGGTGTACTGCTGGATCTATGAGCCAGAACCCTGTGCCGGTTTTTAACCATGATGAACTTCTGGCTGAGCAGGTCAACGATGCTGTTGTCAGCCGAGTCAGGTTTTTCATTGACCCTGGTCGTCTTCCATCAAGGCGTGAAAAACTTCATGAGGCACGGAGCACATTAAAGATACTGAGACAGTGGGGTAAACTTACTGTGCGTCTAGGGATTGTTTATCGTGTGTCCAAACACCCGGTGACAAAACAAAAAAATGCATCAATATGTTGTTCCTGAATCTCTGCGAATGACAGTGTTGAAAGGTATTCATGATGATGTGGGGCATCAGGGCCAGCAGCGCACTTTAGGTTTAGCCAGGCAAAGGTTTTATTGTGAAACCATGAAAAAAGATGTTAAGGAATATGTCCATAATTGTAAAAGATGCATTGTGAGCAAGGCTCTTGAGCCAGAGGCTAGGGCACCACTAGTTTCCATCACCACTTCGTCGCCTCTCGAGTTGGTCTGTATGGACTTTTGGTCAGCTGAAGACCACAACAATAAGTCTATTGATGTTTTGGTCATCACTGACCACTCCACAAAGTTGGCGTGTGCGTATCCCTGCCCTAACCAAACTGCAAAAACAGTTGCGAGAGTTCTCTGGAACAATTTCTTTTGCATTTATGGCTTTCCTGTGAGCATTCATTCTGATCAGGGTGCCAATTTTGAGAGTTTGTTGATTGCGGAGTTGTGTCAGTTGGCTGGTGTTGAGAAAACACACACTACGCCATATCACCCAATGGGCAATGGCCAGGTGGAAAGGATGAACCGCACTCTTGGTAACATGATTCGTGCACTGCCGCCCAGATCTAAGGTCAGATGGCCACAACTGCTAAATACCTTGACATTTGCTTATAACTGCATGGTTCATGAAACAACAGGTTTTTCACCTTTCTTTCTTATGTATGGCCGTACCCCGAGACTACCTGTGGATCTTATGTTTGAGAGTGTACTTCTGAATGAAGAAACCGTTAACATTGACAAGTATGTGCAGTCACTTAGACGGGACCTCTGTGAGGCAATTAAACTTGCACAGTCGCATTCAGAAAAGCAGCAACGTAAACAAGCAGACATGTACAACAAGAGATGTAAGAGACAATCAGTTGACATTGGTCAGAGGGTTTTGTTGGCAAACAAGGGTGAAAGAGGGAAAAAGAAACTGGCAGACCGTTGGGAGAGTACAGTGTATGTTGTGGTTGGCAAAAACTCAGTGTTGAACACGTACAAACTCAGAAACCCTTCAGGTGTGGTTAAAACTGTACATAGGAATCTGATTATGCCAGTTGATTTTCTGCCATTGCCGGAAACAGATGCTGTTGAGGAACAGTTGTCCAATGTGAGTGATGATGAACTTGAGACCTCCAGCGTTGAAAATGTTGCGGAGGATAGAACCACTTAGTGGGTCGCTGACCTCTCTATCAGCACTGGAGGCGATGGGGCAGTCAGTCATGAATTAAATGAACAGAGTGTGATGTGTGAGGGGACTGATCAGGCAAGTGATCATACTCAAGGTGAAGGGGATTTCACTGCAATTCCTGCAGACGAGTGTGATGTTGCTGATGTGGACTCCCAAGTTGAGGAGGGCTCTTGTTGTGGGCCTTCTATTGCTGTACACCCATCAGCTTCGGAACAGACTGAGTTGCTTTTGAAAAGACCTAGTCAGAGTGTGGGTTTTCGCACTAGACATGGCAGACTTGTGAAGCCGCTAAATAGGCTTATTCAGTACATGTCCAATCAATTTATTAAGAATTTATTTGGGTGAAACTACATTAGAAACATGGTTGCTGTGAAGGCATTGATTGTTACAGTATTAATGAATGTGTTTTCTGTTCAGATTGTCTAATCTGGTTATGACTTTTTTGGGGGAAAAAAAGGAAACAATGTTTAAGCTATTGTATATATATATATTATTTAAATTTATGTATTCAATCTTATCTCAAAATAGAGTAATACACATTTGTGTGTAGGAAATTGAGATAATTAATTATGCAATCTTGAATGTGATCTATTGAAAAGATGTGTATATGGCATGTCTTCCTATGGTTGGGTAAAGGAGTAGCTAACCTTTGTCTTTCCTAGTCCTTCAATGGACAGCAATACTGTCGGTAGACTTTCTTCAGTCTGTAGTTTAATGATCACACTTGATTGCTGGGTAACTTGACAGTAGAGTTGAGTAGTTTGTGTATATTTTTAGATATTTCTCTCCTGATGTTATTAGTTTTATTTGCTGTTGTTTTAGTTTTTATTTTCTTTGAACTTCTCTCTGAGTATGGGTTACTCTTCTGTATGGGGTTTCCGATGTTATGTAAAATTTAGTGAAATCTGGTAGGGTGAGTGTAACAGGATCATTTCAGGCATGTTGATTTCACTATATTTTCCTCCTGTTTAGTTACTGGTCATTTTAATTTGTTTTGTGTTCACAATATAAATGTAAAAAGAGTCTGTAAAGCGACAGTGGTTTCACTTCTTCTCCCCCTTGGGGTTAACATCAAGATGGTATAGTCCAAGCGTCCATACCTGTTGCACTACCGTTTGAGCGGTCTTTTCCACCTTTTCCTTGAACTAAAGAGGGTAATGGTATGAGCTGAAGCTGCCGATCTGTCACAAACATAATAACATTCCCTGTGCAGACTCAAAATGGTGTCCTCTTGTCATGTACAACACAACGCAGAGTAAAAGAGAGTACGGTTACATATAATATTCAAAAGGTAATTTTCAGTTCATTTGATTTCAGTTCAAATATTCGCCTCCATATATTCAGTGGCTCAAATTCGACTGTTAGAATTCAACATTACATCCGGGAACTGCAGGAAAAGCAATAGATTGCAGATTGAAGATCGGCAGCTGCTCTTTCACCAGCAGGTGGAGATGGAGTAATTGAATAGCTTTAACCCAGTAAATAGGCGAGAAAAAAGCTAAGAAAGGCACAAAAGTTGCATTTTAGCATTTCAGGTTGGGCATGGATGGGACGTGTAATTTAAATTAATTTAACATAACGAGCTAATGCATTAAAGGAGCGTCTTCAGTTACAGAACCATCTAATATACGGCATAACCATAAGGGGTTACTATAGACTATGAAGTGTTTGCTCTGTTTAAACGCAGCTATGTCAGAATTGGGATAGGATATTGTCATTATTTAAATTATTATTATTGTTATGATTATTATTATTATTATTTTATGACATTTATTTAGGCTATTGCACTTAAATAAGTCATCCGTGATTCTTTATTAATATTTCTATTATCCTTTTTAGCCATCACTCTGCCTGCCTTTCTCTTCTTTATTCTAATTTTTGGGCTTCTGCCACGGTTAAACGTTTGCAAAATGTCTTTAGTTTGTCCAGATTATTGTTTTATTGTTATGTAGACTATAGGCGAGAAAAAG
>NC_079437.1:8095438-8165438 GCF_903798145.1 Danio aesculapii | reverse complement strand
TTGTTCTATAAAAGCAAGGATATGTTGTGTTAGTGAGTATTAAAACACATTTACTGTTCTAAATGATGTCTTTCTCTTATCTTAATGACCAAAATGACAGAATATCTGAAAGTTTTCTCTGAAAAAAAGAACATAAGCGTACCTGCGTGTCTGTCGACATCACGAGTTGAGCATTAATGCAGTGAGGATTGCATATTATTAATAATCCAGCATTTCAGTCAAATTCATAAATGCTCATCATCATAAAGTCCTCACGATAACAGACGGCTGTGCAGGCAGTAATTCACTGATTCATGACTCTATCAGAAAGTTATATCTTTATTAATGAGCACATCATCAATATAAACATCACAGCTTTTTGACGCTCTGCCCCCTTGTGGACACTAATAAACATGACCGATTCAGATCCGCAGCTTTGAAAATTAGGATAAAACAGTATACTTTTACCTTTCCTTTCAGACTGATATAAGAGAATGAACACTGATGCAGCCTAATAGTAATCTAATAGTGCTTTTAATAAGCTGATGTTATTTTATATTAAGATACATCAGATCAACATCTGATTTTATTGCTAATAGTCTACTGAAGGCGTGTGTGATGGAGGAATTTTATTTGATGTGTAAAGCGAGGCAGCGTGAATGTTTATAGTAGAAACTTAAATAGATTTCTCACTTCACAATAGAGAATAAAGAGCAAATACTTTCTGTCTGAATACATGTGTGTGTGTTTAAATGTGAATAACATCCATGGGCATTACGTATTGTTTATTAACTATACACTATATGTCAATTCTCGTCTTTGTCAGCTTATTTAACAGACAAACATAGATAAAATGAAAAGAAAGTTGAGGTTAAGTGAGTTATTTTACATCACACCACATCAGGTCAGTGGGTACATGAAGGCACTGATTTGGGCTGTTTTTAAACCCAGACATCTGAAACAGCCCAACTAATATTATAATAGAAAGTGTTTACCAGAATTATTGACTCTCCTGTTTGCTCTTGAGGTCTGGTGTGTTTATTCTCCATCTGTCTGCTGCCCCCTGCTGGACACTCATCACCTCACACTCAACAGAGCATTCGTTCATTTTTCTGCGGCTTAGTCCCTTATTTATTAGGGGTCACCACAGCGGAATGAACCACCAACTTATTCAGCATATGTTTTACGCAGCGGATGCTGTAAAAGTCACATGAAATCTGACATAACTGTTCTCACTGCAGGCGCATTGCAAAACATCAGATCTGTGTCTGATTTAAGACTACATATGAACATGGGACAGATCTGACCTGAAATGATCAGACTCCATGCGGTTGTTCACGCTGTCATCACCTGAGTCACATGTGGGCAACATTATCAGATTCAGGCCACATTTGGCTGCAGTGTGAACGTAGCTTTAGACAGGGACTGTAAAGATCAGCAGCATTGTTATTGAGTTTGTTTAAATTAAATAAGGCACACGAGAGTGCAATTAACCAGATACCAGGTGTTGTTCCTCTTCTGGAGCATTAAACCTGTCTGTTTTCACAAACTCCTGTAAGGCTGACAGATACGGGTCATCATACTTCAGAGAAGTGAAGGTCAAGCAGAGTACTTTAATAGAACTTGAAATAACGTAGACGTTCTCTGGCTCTACGATGTTGACCCCTTTCAGTGAGTTGACTTGAGCAGTCAGGACACTGATCTCCAGCTTTGCATCATCTAACCACGTCTTCAGCTGGTCAGGTCTAAATAGAGAGTTTCTGTGTATCTTCAGGATGTCTTCCAGACTCTTCTCCTCCTTCTCTCCTCCTCGAATTGCAGGTAAAACCCGGCCGACTGCGCTCTGCAGCATTGACTTGTAAACCCTAAATGATTGGTAAAAGGAGTTCAGCCGCTCTTGAATATCTCTGAATTTATTAGCTAACCTATTTTCAGACAGTTCATTATAAGTCCTCTCAGCTTCTGCCAAATCCTCCATTATTCCCTCAAGAGTGAATGCCGCAACTGTACTGATTTCTTTCTTCACTCGAGCTGCTGATGCGTTCAGGAGATGCAGTGGATACAGCCAGACTTTCACTGGGACTGCGTTCTGCGGGTTTAGCAAATTTGGGAGATCCTTATACAGCTTCATGGCCTCCTCAAATGTGGTGGGGCTCTGTCCAGGATGGATGTCACCATGATATGTGCAGGAGATTTTCTCTGCAGATTTCTTTTCAGAATCAGTCATTTTAAAAGCTGCGTCTACATTTACTGAAGCCATCTTTTTCACCATGAGGCTCATTTCTGTCTCAATCTGTTCACTGTTCTCCTGTTCTGAAAGCATGCGATCAAACACCATGAAGGCCTGAGCTCCGTACAGCACCCCCGTCACCACATGAGTTGCCATTTTCTGCTCAAACACCTGAGGGTAGGTGATCTGGCCCAGGTGGCTCATCGTGAGCTGATCGTATCGTGTGGTTGCACTGTAATACATGGTAACTCTGGACTGTCGGGTTGAGGATTTGGTGTCACGCAGGTATCTGGCAGATCCGCCCACTTCAACAAGCCCCCCCCAAAAACTGATCTTCAGGGAACTACTGATATCCAGAAGATTGAATTAGCTTGAGAAGGAGTCAGAGCTACTGAACTTCAGGTCTGTTCTGGTCTGAGGATGGCTGTTTAGATCTTCAGTCAGTAATTTATCATCCCAGAGAGTTACTCCTGAAATGAGAAGGTTGTGAAGTGGCAGATCATTTGTAAACAGTTTAATAGAGGTGCAGCAATATATTACTCAATAATAGTTTAGTATAAACATCATGTTTTGTTTAAACTTTCTAATGTTTGAAGATCTGATCTGAACAAGAAAAAGTTTGCAATTCTTTAATAATTAATTATCATTCATTAAAAGAAGGTGTAAGAGATAGAACCAACAAACTGTTAGTATTGGCTAATATCACCAAACAAAGAGCGATCAACAGATGTTGCTCTGATTTATCAGGCGTCAGTAGCAGCAGGTACTGTATGACTGAATAATTAAGTGAGGTATTTAATACTGGTGCACCTCTAAATCAGACAGTCTGAAATGTGGAATGAAGGAAAAGCTGGTTTAGGCTGGTTCATCACCTGGAATAAAGGAATCACTGCGGGCATCATAAAGCATACCAGGATACAGAGGTCTTCCTAGAGCTGCCACTTGCAGTATCTCTGATGCCATGATTGTTTTAAATGATAAAAAGAAAAGAAAATATTAGATAAATAACTTGCGTTATCATTATGGTGCAGATTTTAACTTATTTTGAATCCCAAAACAGACAAAGACAAAGAGAGACAAAGACAAAGACCGAGCTAAATCAAGACAAGATCATTTGAGTTTACAGACAACCTTAGGTGTTTATATTTAGCCAAGCGCTCAGTGTGTTCAGAACATTTTAGGGCAAGAACAGATGCTGCATATTATGAACTTTGTGCCATTATTGAACAAAACTCTTCAACAAAATGGAGTTTATTCAGCTTTATTCCAGAGTGGTCTCACTTCTCTCTCCAGTGGTGTCAGGTCTTCTCTAAGTGTGTCCAATGGGCTGTAAATGCTTAGCAGTCTTGGCCCATAAGGACTGGGATAAGTAAGTGCATCACAACACCGGCTAGCACATGGAACTGGATAAACATGCTTACTTCTGCAGTTGGGCAAGTTCTGTCAATCTAGATCAACCCTGCAAAGTCTGCTCAGACTAGGGCCACCATGTTCCAGAGGTTATAAGGGTTACAACCCGTTCTGAAGGGAACCTGTAGGCCAGCAGTTCATTGTGTGCTAAGCAGGAGGAGTTTTGGAGATACATGGACACTGGCTCGACCTGGCCATCATTTTCCCCCCACAGGTGAAGAACTGGAATTGCACTTTTTGAGCAATGTTGCTGTGCAGTTTGGAGAGGCATGGCAGCATCATTACCCAAAGTTGCCTCTAAAAGTTGCCCCCCTGTATCCTCAACTTTAGCTCCATCCTCATTAGATGTGAGTGAAATAATAAAAGTAAACAATTTAGGTTATTGAAAAAGTACTTATTCCGATCTTGATAATGTCCTTGATTACTCAAGAATCAACGAATCAAATCAGTTCCATTCAGAAATAAGGCCTACATTACTCACTATGGAAAAGTGTGCAAAGATTAAACACATATTAAAGTTATTGTGACAGATGAGCAGGCGAGGAGACTTTATACCTATATCATGTTTCACCAAGTAAGAGTTCAGCTGTGTTTACTTGCTAATCGCTCCTCTGGAAGCTGAAATTAGACAATTGGAAAGGCTCCTATTAAGACTGGATAACTTTGACCAGTTTCTGTCACAGAATGGAGGATTGAGGATCGAGGAAAAGATTTAGGCTTGTGGATGTTTGTTTGAGCTGCATTTGCAAGCTTCATCAGGGTCCTCTGATCTCATCCATTTCCGTTTTTGTTTATTTGAGTTTTCAAAAAAATTCACTTGTCACTTCAGGTGGTGTCCTCAGACAAATCACTGCTCTCTCTACAACAGGTCAGTCTCCATCATCTAGTCAACACCTCACTATTAGAGATAATGGGGTTGATTTGAGCCCTGGTTTTCCCAGTTGTGGTCTCTTTAGGATTTGGCTGGAAGCTTAAGACCATATCGAGAGCAGGGTTGGGTGATTAATGAAATGGAAACTGCAAACACGATTGAGCAAAGCTGTGGTTCCCATTAATATTTGGACAGGGAACCATACTGTGATAGTAAGGTCTCCAAAGCCAGAGCCTGCATCCATGTGGGAAGCCACAAATCCCTCTAAATACACACAAAGAAACCAAGTATATCCCCTGGGGAAGAAGAGGTTGCTGAATAAACAGAAGATTCAACTGCTTTTGTTGATTCAGCAAAACTAATATACAGATGACTATAGAAAAATCTTACAGAAAGATTAATTTCAGACACTAGACTGAACTTATGAGTTGAGTTTTGAGTAAAAACATGTTGTTATATGTCAGAATGCCATGTCTTGTCATTACCAACCGATTAAATTCAGTTAAATTCTAAAACCCCTTACCAATCTATTGGAATGCACATGGTGGAGGTTTTCTAGAACCGGCTTTACTCAAAAATGTGCATGAAAATCGGCTTTGTTTAATCACTCAGCCCTAATAGTTGTGGGATTGTTGTGGTTGTCTGCCTCATAGATCTTTTGAGATCATGGCAAGCCTGAATTTCCCAGTTGACTGAAGGCCATCACTCTTTCTGGTCTTTCCTACCTGATGGTAGGATTGGACACCTTCATCATTAGTCACATAAATTAAATTATCCTGAGATCTTCCTTCCTCTGGTAACAGAGCGCACAAATGTGTGTGAGATATACTCCCCATAGCAGACTGAAACATGCGTCAGTCATGTGAACCTGAAGTAAATTTACTATGGTAAAGTGAAAATGCTTAGAATCTTTGTTAGTGTGCCCACATCCCATCCCATAATCACTGGTTTACATCCCACTCAGAGCGGGGGTTAGAAATAGAAGGTTAAAGTTGTTAACAGCACATCTTACCTGGACTCTTCTTTACTCTTCTAGATGTTAAGATGTGAAGTCCTGAGGTTTCTTCATTTGCAGACCCAGTCTCATCTCTGGGTTGTAATGTTTCCTGTTTTTAAAGAAACAGTCACTGAACTATTTCTTGAACAAATTTAATTAAAGACTTTAAAAATAAAATCTCCTGCAATACACCTGATTACCATCATGTGTGATCTAGTGCCCTTACCTCTGTGTACACTACAGTGAGCACCGCCAGCCATAGATAAACACACATGCTGATGCAGATCGGCCGCTTCAGGGACATCAGAAGTGACGCCATCTGGGGGAAGTTAAGGAGCACTACTGGAATAAAGTCAATGGACCAGACGCCTGAATGAATGTTTACTGCAACATTACTCTTGAACCCAACACAATCAGAACTGGGTCATCTTTCACTCTCAGACTCTCACAATGATGCTGTACTCAATTGTCTTGTTCAATACAAACTCACAGCAAAATAGAGCAAAGAAATGTACTGTGTGTCTTACTAACTTGAAACTCTCTTATTTTTACTGCACAGCATCTTGTAATCACCTGAACATGTTTTCTGTCTTGTTGCAACTAAACTATAGATAAGACAATACGAAGAAACGGGAGGACATTGCTTTCTTTGCAGTCCTGTGAAGGTAAATTACTCTTATTAAAAACAAATCTATAAATCGCCTGTAATGACATTTAAAAGAGCTGAGATTTGCATCTGAGGTTTCTGAATATTCTACTTGAGCTCTAAATGCAAACAATAAAACAGCTGTTCACATTCTCACCTGCAGTCTCTGGGTGTTCTGAGTTTAAGAGATGAGATCTTCTGTTGAAAATCTTCGCTGAAATCTGAAGCTCACCAGATCCCACAAGTGATATTTATTCTCTGAATAAACTGTCCTTTTGCCCCATAAAGGACCTGTACACAATTATACAAGCCAAAGTACACATTTGTCAAGGTAAAATGTCCTTGTAGTTATATGCCCCTTGTGAAGGCCTATCAGATCTAATCATTAGAGGGACAGTTTACTCAAACAGAAGAATTCTGTCACTAATTCCTCACCCTCATGATGTTTCTTTACAGATCCAAACATTTAATTATTTTAGATAAAATGAGAACATTCGTGACCCTCTATAGACAGCAAAGGTCTTGAAACATTCACAGCCCAGAAACAACAGAGTCAAAATAAGCTATGGAAAACACGATATGCTGAAAGACAAGCCAAAGATTTACATTTAAAACTCTGGTCTATGTTTTATTGGTGGATGCCCTTCAAGCCACAGCCTTCAGTGTTGGGAAGCGCGCGCGTGTGCACGCACGCACGCACGCACGCACGCACGCACACTCTCCTTGTCACTTACCATACACAATTTAGTTTATCCAGTTCACCTAGACTCAACATAAATGTAAATGCCAGACTTATCAGTAAACAGTCAGTATCGTCATTATTTCCTCATACAGTGCAAGTCAAGTTATTGATTGTGGCCTGTGGATGTTGATTCGCTCCTCTTTATTGGCAAGTGTTGCTGGATATTGGCTGGAACTGAAACACTCTGATCCAGAATATCCCAAACAGGCTCAATGGCTGACATGTCCAGTTTTCAGTTCATGTTTTCAGCTTCCAGTAATTATGTACAGATCCTCCAGCATGAGGCTGTGCATTATCATGCGGACATGATAACATGAGCTGATGATAGTGGATGAATGGCACAACAATGCGTCTCAGTATCTCATCGCAGTACCTCTGTGCATTCAAAATGCCATCAGTAAAATGCAGCTGTTTATTGTCCATATGGCTGCCCATACTATAGCCCCACCGCCAGCATGGGCCACTCAATTAACAACTGCTCATCCACAATACATCATACAGACTGACTGATGACAGAATGATCATATTTAGCTTTATATTTAGTTTATAAAACTCTCTGCAATTCCCACATGACCTCTTCACATTCTCCTCTCTTGTGGACGTGCAGAAGCTCCTCTTTGACAGAGTCTGTTTTTATTGTTAACTTTTAACTCATTTTCTGCTGATGAAACTGGTTGTCTGTGTCAAAGAACATGTTTGCAGAGCAATGACCATGCATACATGCAGGAAAGCACAGATTTGCAGTTATGTACATGTTATGTACAGTGAACGCCTCCAGTTCTGCTCACCGGATTCGCCCAATCTGAATCCAAACCATTAGAGGTGTGTGCGATAACAAAGATGGTAAACACTGCTGACATGAACATGGCTATTTCAAATACATACATTTCATACATTTTCAAAACCGATGTTTTCCTCCATGCAATTTGGCTGTTTGTTCACACAAAAATGCAGTATCAGCTGAATGAAACTGAAATGAATCTGAATCTCCAGCCAGGCTAATGGTGTTAGGAAACTCTGGGTACAGAGTAGTCGTGAGGATATTAAAAGAGTTTTTTCCTGTGCTTACAAGTAATTAAGCTAGCCGTTATTCACACATGACCTCATGTTGTGGTTAAAGCTAGTTCTTGATTAGTGCATGCATTAACTCAGTTCATAATGAAGTAATGTTTAGTACAAACAAAAAGATTTTCTTTACTTAATTTAGTCAGATTTTCTTATTATTAAATCATCAAGTATATATATATATAAATAAAACAATTCAGGTAATCTTTCCCAAAATGGAACCGTCCCTTTATAGGCTGCAGGGGAGTGTCACTGAAAGGTAAATCATGCTGTAACTTTATTTTTTAGTGAAAAGCAGTTAATCCTGAATACTAAAATATGTTCAGATAAATGATAATATTTATGAGCTATAAGAGATAGAAGATGAGAAAATACAACTACTACTACATATACTACTACTACTAATAATGTTAATTGAATATTACAAAAGAAAGAATAATATAGTACTGATAACAGTAAACGGCGACTAAATATGCAAACAAATACAATAAACAAACATATAAAGTTACACAAACAATAAGATAATGTTTTACCTTTTTCACAGGGACAAAAATGACAAAAAAGTTATTATAAATAATTTGCATTCTAGACTTGTCAAGGCTTTTAATTCTAATAAAATAATCGACTCGTTATTTATTTCATAATGTCTGTCAGTGAGTGAGAACACACATGCAGTCGCTGCAGCAGGAGGAGGGTTTACATGACGTGAAAACGAAAGTGAAAGTGCAGAGGTGTTTTCAGCAGCTCGACTAAAGGTGAGCCTATATTTTCTGCAACAATGCTTTATGCTTTTATTGTAGATGATATAAATGTACTGAAGTCATTCAGCTGTATGTATTTGAATCCGAAGCTTGTTGTTTACAGTCTGAACTCTTCCGACTGGTTGAATAGGCCACCAAACAAACACTTCCTGATATCGATCATCTGTTTACAGCGTTCAAGGCAACATTAGTTAAAGTATAAAGCGCGAATCTGGCCTGTGATGAAGTTTTAGATGTTCATCGTGACTCTTTCTTCTTTACTTTTAATCATTCAGCAGACGCTTTATTCCAAAGTGACATACAGTACAAGTGAGGATTAATGGACAAACTTTAAGCTCTGTCTAAAGTAGATTACGGTTCATGAAAACACACACAGGGGATCCTGCAGGAATATTTAATAATATAAATCTGATATTAAAATCATCCCAAAAGTGTAATGACTCATATAAACTGCTAAATTAACTCTTTCCCTGCCAGCGTTTTCAAAATAAAGTTTAAGTTTACAGCCACTGCCAGCGTTTTGGATGATTTTCACCTAAATTTGACACCCCTCAGAATATTATTTGCAGGAATATATGAGCCTATTATACATCAAAATGAAGAACCAAGCCTTTATACTCAACTCTACAACTTTATTCTGCCTTCATGCGTGATTTATTAGCATTTGAATGCAAAAACTGTACTAATGTACTTCTACATCAGGTCAGGGAGTGTGCTTATTATTATTATTATTATTATTATTATTATGTGCGTTTCACTAACTCTAATGGCAATATGTTGTACTGCCCAAAGTAAACACACACACTGACTGACTTGGCGTGGGAGAGAAGCTATAGGCAAACAAAGTCAGTGTTGAGTTTAGTATAATCAGAGCTGAAAACTCAAGACACACACACAGAGCGTTTTGAGGATGTCTTTGCTCTTTGAGCGTCTTGGGACCCTCGATGCCTATAGGTGGTGAGGAGCTCTCGCATTTCAGCTAAAATATCTTCAGTTGTGTCTGAAGATGAACAAAGCTTGACTAATATTTGCATTACAAATAGATGAAGTGTAGCGAAGGCTACCTGATATCAGAGGCTAGCTCGATTATGTATAGCAGTGAACCAGGTGTGTCTGTTAGAACACGACAGAGGGAGGGATGAAATCAAACACATTTATTGTGGCAAGTAAGTATGAACATGAGAGAGAAGAGCCAACTGTGAATATTAGCAGATGTACACTGAAATGTCCAATTGTTTCCGGGGCACAGGTTCAAAGGACGATGAATTATAGAACACTATTACCAGTAGCCCACGGACCTGACGTTTAGGCCCAGCCTTGAGATTGGTTTGCGGTATGTGGGTAAAACAGTGTTCCAAAGAGCCTTCAGAGTGCTATGAGCGTATCACTTGGCCATAGACAAACATAAGAGCCTTTCCTCACAATGTAGATTGCCCTTGCGGAGCTGTTAATTTACTGATGTCCTGATTAAATGAGTGTGTAGCCGATGAGTTGTGCTTATAAAGGTTGTGGTTTCTCTGTAACAGACAAATAATAACACTCCAGCATCAGCAATCAGTCATATACATCCTTACATTAGCAATCTTACACATAACACCATTAACATATACATTTTAGGCTCTTCCCTCATGAAATAAACATGATTAGATGTAATCACAGACTAATATCCACATTTACTAACAAAACATTATGCATATGAACACTTCAGCTGAACAAACAGTGAATATAATCGCGATCGCGATGCTAACGCATGCTAATTAGCATAATGACATCGGGTATCTCTGTGATAACTGAGAATAATAAGCATAACTTCTAAATAAATGTTATAACATGAACTGTACTCACTCTCATAACACGCACAGAAGCACAAATACATCCAGTCAGACACTCAGTATAGCAACAATGCACGTTTCCAGCGCTACTTCAGACAACGAGCCGCGCTCGGCAATGACTGATGCAACAACAGTTCTCTCTGTATTCAATAGCGCCTATTCCGGTTTCGGTATGTGCCGCGATTTCAGAATAAAAGTCTCCGAAACTCAACATTACTCAATGGCCTTTTACACATGAAGCTATGGATATCAGTAGACACACAACTTATGACAAATGTGTTATATGCAATACTCTTAAATGTACTTATCTGCATAGTATGTGCAGTGCTCAGCATATAAACCCTTCACTAATCTCTCTTTCAAATTCATATGTTTAATAGGAGCTCTACAATATTATATGTGTGCATATACATTAGATTAGTCAGTACTGAAGCCAAATCTGGAGCTTATCTAACAAAATAACTTATGATAACACTCCAAACACTAGTACAGCCACATTTATATATTAGAGAAAAATATTAAACACTAATTTAAATGGAGGAAAAATCAAGGGAAGCAAAAAAATTGAAAAATGTAGTTGAAATTTTGTAGGTAGTCATATTTTTGGCAATATTGAGCTTGAATTTACTTGTATGATCTTTCAATTTCTAAATATGTTTGGGGAGTAAAATATTATTTTAATAAATATCTGTTTAATAAATCTGTGTTGTTTAAATGCACTAAAATACACTGCCTATATTCACTGAGTTAAATATATTCATTTTCATAATGCGCTGTAATTATGCTGAGCACTCTATATAACTGTATGCAAAAATGCTTCGCAGATTGACACTGAAAACTTGTGGTTTTGCAAGGAAATGCCAGACAGAACATCAGCTGAGGACATTGAGTAGTGTCAGAGTACCCGGAGGTGGATTTTCCCCATGTTTTTAGCCCATATCTATGATCTGCAGGTGAAACTTAAAGTGTTTTCCACATATGAGAAGTTGAAAATGCTAATGCTGAAATGAGAATGAGATGCTAGGATTCTCCCAAGTCATGAGTGGTGTGCTAGACTGGCAAATGCGATATTTCAACATCTGAATGATTTGAGAACACAGATGCTAGGCTGAAATGAAAACCTGCTCACAAGCGCAGATAAAGATAAAGGGATTTTATTTAAAGGCGCAGCTCTGGAAACAACATGTGCCAGCCGTAACATGTCTACACACGGCCAGAAATGCAGAGAGTCGACAGTGCTGCCTTGAGCAGAAGTTGTCATGTTATATCTGTATTATAACAATATCTCGGTGTAAAACAGAGCTCTGCTGATCTGCATATGGACAGGGTTTGTCTGACGGCTGCACAGGAGTTCCCCACTCTGGTCAACAGAGATATTTCAGTTCTGCTCTCGTTCTCCATAACCCATCTATCCATGTGAGGTGGCCTTTAAGCATGACTGCTATAAAGATGATAAATAAGACGCAGAGGTGTTGAGGAAGATCGTTGTGTGTCACTCTTTAATTCCTGCAAAGAATATCAGCTTTGTGTTCAACTAAACAGGCTCAGATTTCACAGAGGGTATGTAAACCGAGACGAGATTTTCAGTAGAGTTTGATAATATACGTCGAGACGTTTTTGTTTGGTGGTAAAATACATGTGCTGCGATTCTGAAAGGTTAGAAACACTGAATTGATCTTATAATCTCGGGCAGTGTGGTCTAATGGTTGGAGAGTTCTAACTCAAAGGTTGCAGGTTTGAGTCTCGGCACTGGCAGAGACTGTAGGTGGAGGAGTGAATAACCAGCACTCTCAACACTACTGCTGAAATCCTCTGTATACTCACATGAAATCAAAGAACGAACACCTCCTCAGTAGGGCTGCACGAGATCATGATTGTTTTATGTTGCTTAAAATCAAGATCACAATTTTTTCATGATTCTGTAGCTGTAAAATAAAGGTTAATATGAGTAAGCTATTATTATTAATATTATAGTTTCTCAAACATATGGTAAAACAATAATAATATTAGGCCTGTGTGTAGCTCTACTGCTGGTTAAAATGCTAAGTTTTGTATAGACTGGTGGAATGGTGGACTTGAACAGACTTTAAGTTTGTCCTGTTTGTTAATTCACAGTCAGAATACAGCCATTCATAATTCTGAAGTTGAATTCTTATGTTCGAGACATGTGCTTGTTATTGACATTATTATTAGACCATTTTTTTTACTGGTAAAATGAAACATTTATAATTATCTGATTCCCTCTTGCATTATATTCAACATTATATAGGCTAGAGTCATTATACTGACACTGTTAAACATTTATTCTCATGCACAACACTTTACTTTGAAAGAAAACAACATGTCAAATACTTGTCGTAATCATAACTCTAAAATGTGCACTCATGTTGTGGCTGCCGACACTTTACACTTATTTATATACACTTAATTTTGATGGTCCGTTTGTTGAATTTAGTCACATTGCATCTACATCAGTAGACTGTTAAGGGTTAAGGTTAGTGTAAGTTTACATGTACTTGCAATGTTTCTTATGGTCAGTTAAATGTCTGTTTATCAGCAGATATTAAGCAGACAGTCTACTAATACTCAAATGGACCATCAAAATAAAGTGTTACACAACATACATGCAAAGCGGCTCCCAAATGATCTCTGTGTGCAACAAACCGCAGGTTATTTACAACGTTATTACCTGTTATTCACAGCCTATGCAGGTTCTGTTCAGTAAAGTAGACATCATTGGCGTACACGCACGCTTCCTCAGTAAACAAACTATCATGTGTGATTTCATGGCCACGAATACATTACATTAAGACAGAAATGACATTTTGGGGTGAATTACACTTTATAAAACAGTATGCGTCACTTAACACCATTTGGAGGGGTCCATGTTGCTGAGCCACGCATGTAAAACAATGTGAAGACTTGTGCGACCGCCTTTGTGCTTCTCTCCTGCTTGAAAATATAATTGGCTGAATCATAGAAAAGCTGAATTTAGATCATGTGTAGGGTCGAATCAAGATTACAATCTTATTTTATTAATCGTGCAGCCCTAATCCTCAAATAGGAGAACAACACTAGAGATGCACTGGAGAATGGAGTAACAGAACCGTACAGACGTATCCGCACCTGTACCATCACTCGCCAGGAGATTTTAAAGACTCCGAGGGGTCAGACACCCGCGTCATTGCTCCATGTCTTTTACATGAGTTCGTAAATGCAATTTGATGTCTGTCGGTGATAAATAGAAAACAATGTGATGCACTGCGGATGTTTGTCAGAAACTGTTCTTCTCCCTCAGCAGCCATTGAGGTGTTTATTTTTACATGAGGAGTGACACATTTACAACCCCAACCACTGCAGCGCAGGGTTGTTGGAGTGTTCAAAACAGTTTACCAGCACTCATCTTTTCTAACGTTATTTTGCCCTGAAACGGGCTTTTCTTTAGGAGGAACGCCTAATACTTCATTACCTGCAGCGGCTCGTTTGTGTTCTGACCACGTGTGCTTGGTTGTACACTATATCAATAAAGTGGTCTTGTTTTTTAAAAACACTTCTGTAACACATTGAGCCACTAAACATTGCTCTTATGACGTTTTTCTACAGGAGGAAAATGCTAATTACTTCCAAACACTTCAGATATAGTCTGTGTTAGTAAATGCAGGACTATTGATGAACTCCAGCATAACACTGTATGATAACGCTTCAGATGACTGTTCTAGAGCCTACAGCTAATCAATCTGTCACATTCTGGAGTGCTTTACAGGTCTAAAGAAAAATATTAATGATGAATGATCTTAAATCAAACAAATACATTTATAGAGCTGGTATATAAGTATATAATGTCACTCACCTGGAAAATGGAGGCCACGTGAATGGTTTGTGAGCACAATTAAGTGCACACAGCATCCCATATCATCTGATAATTGTAGGAAATAATCCCAAAAGGCAGCTGACTGTGTAAAGCCACATAAAACAAAACAAAAAAATTATGAACATGCCGAGTTCAGCAGCTAATCAGCCGGAATCAGCTGATGTGAAGTGACGGCGACCAGCGAGACCTAGCTGTCACTCAAGTGGCCACGCCCTTAATTATGCAAACTTAAATCAAACTTAATAAAAATTTAATGGATGAGTTATAAAAAAATATATAAAATAAAATTCACCCCCCTCACAGTAGTCATGAAGAGTAATATTAGCCATATGAACCAAAATCGTTCTTGGTACCAGGCTGTAAACATGTCTTTATCAGCTGTAAAGTCGGCCATTTTAACGTTGGGCTCAATAGAAATCTGCTCTATTATGGAGTCAGAAGTAGCTAAATTTCCATGAATGGCAGTTTCAGGTACTTCCATATTGGCTTCCTGAGGGAGAACATGATGTTGTTGCCTGGAAAATACATTAACCTCTTGAGGCCCAAGGTGTTTTTACATGCATTTCTTATTTCTCTTTGCTATTTTGGGCTTATTGGAACCTAATCAGAATAAAAATCTAAGTATCATCTTTTGATATGATGTACTTTTAGAGAAAAATAATGTCTATATATGTTTACTCGTGGTCCCTATTTACATAACACTTTTTCTCGACTGTTTTGTGATGCATATTTAACATAGAATATTTTTTTATAACTTGTTTTGACTATCAGAGAGTAAAAACAAAAAAATTTTCCCATTTCGAACAGTTAAAAATAGTGTTTGGGCGATTTCATATGCTGAAAACAGTTGCAGGATGACACTGTATGTCTGTGACAAAATATAAAACACTCAAAGTATTTTAAACAGCCACTTAAGAGCTAAAATCTGCTGTCCACGCATGTAAACACTCAAGCCCTAAGAGGTTAACTCGAAGATAAAACGATTATTGCATCATATCCTGCCCCTCTTAGAGCACTCTGCATTCAATCCTTCACAAATCTCAAGTCAGTAAAATCATGTAACGTGACATTCATGGGACGCACTTGATACAAGTGCATTTGATTCATTCATCTTTTTAAGAGTGCGTGTTGTTGTGTGCATGAGCTCAGAGATGTGCAGAACACGGACATGTCATTAATGGTCAAATGCATGCACAACGCTTAGCGATTACTCACATAAACCCTCATTTGTTTTGTAATGAACCAAAATAGAGACTGAAAAGTGAACATGTGAATAAGAAAAATGTCTTACTCTGTATTGTCTGTCTGTTTCAGAGATGTCTGCGAGCAGCTCTAGTCTGGATGATCCAGTGATGCGGATCCTCCTGCTGGGCAGGAAGGGTTCTGGGAGAAGCTCATCTGGGAACACCATACTGGGGCAAAAGAGATTTAAAGTTCATGTACAACAGAAAAAGTATGAAGCTGAAGCAGAGTTTGGGGAGGTTTGTCATGCTGTAACGCAGATCGGACAGAAGCAGATTGATGTGCTGGACTGTCCAGATCTGCTGGATCCAGATGTGGATCAAGAGAAACTGCAGAAACTGGAGGAGCAGCTGCTGTCTGCATGTTCAGCAGGTCTCAGTTCAGTTCTGCTGGTCGTGCCTTTAGTGAAGAAGGTGGAGAATGAAGAGGAGATCCTGGAGTATGTTAAACATCTGTTTGGTCCTGGAGTTCAGAAGTACATCATGATCCTGTTCACACGTGAAGATGAGCTGGAGGATCTGGATGAACCACAGACCATCGAGGAACATCTAGAAGATGAGGATCACGCAGATCTCCAGAGACTGGTGACTGAATGTGGAGGAAGATTTCACTGTTTCAACAACAAGAGTAAATCAGGAGATCAGGTGAAAGATCTGCTGCAGAAGATTGAGGGAATGGTGGAGGAGAACGGAGGGAACTTTATCATGGAGCACATGAGAAGAAGCGACAGCAAGGAGGCTTTCGTCAATTGTAAGTTCTTTTTAGAGCATACTTTTATTACAGCGATCAAATAAGGACAACGAAATCTCATGTATGAGTTAAGATGAGTGTGATGGATAATGAAGTACTTAATGCATAAAGCTAACTCTAAACCACCCAGTTATTATTAGTGCTATAGGTTATATTTGATACTATAACAACATTATTATTATATTTTCAGTAAAATATTTAGCACATGTAGTTAATTTATATAGTTTGTAATGCACACAATATTCTGAAGTAGTCTGTTAACGATTCATTGTTTTCTGATATCTACACAGTAGCCATAGGAGGTTTTATCTGATCATTTATAAGCCCAGAATTCAACTCTACAATGAAAAGCTATGTTTTGACCATTTTTGTAAAGGTCATGAATATTAATGAGCTCTATCTCTATGCCTCCAGGGTACCTATTTTGCTCCAGCGTTGAGTTGTGGATGAAATATAAGCTACATTATAGTTACTGTATACTCAACATTAGGGACAGAGACGTGTGTAGTAGGGTTGTGACAATACTAGAATTTGAAGATGTCCATTTCCTGTAAACATTTAAGGGCTGTTGAGCACGTTCCTAAACAGTAATGACTGTGATTGGCTGTGAAGGTCATCAGTTCACCAAACTCACCGCTGTTTACTGAGTGTAATCACAGATACAGAGACACTGGAGTGTTTTAAAGTGCCATCGATCAGCTGGCTTGTCTATAAGCTGACATACGAGTGATCCGCTGATGATTCACAGCTTTAAAACACTTCAGTGTCCCTGTATCTGTGGTTACATCAACACAATCTTTTTGATTTAGTGGCTAATTCGTACAATCTAATTCGTACAATTTAGTACGATTTGCTCATCCGCCAATGATGGTTGGGTTTAGGGGTGGGGTTAGGTGCCATGCCTCCTTTTTAAAATCGTACAATTTCGTACGACTGAACTCGTACGAATTAGCCACTAAACTGTCAAAACGTAAAATACTTACGTTTTCTCGTGAGATCAGGCTGGGTACACTCAGTAAACAGTGGTGATTTCGGTGAACCGATGACCTTCACAGCCAATCACAGTCATTTCTGTTGAGCATGTGAACACAATGGCAAATCAGCGGTGTTTAAGAATGCACTCAACAGCGTTCAAATGTTCGCGGGAAATGGACACTTTTAAAATTTCAGTACCGATTGGTATCGGATTCCAGTATTGTGACAACCCCAATATATAGAGTTATATTTTGAAGCTCTAACGTATATGAAAACACAGACAGGGATTAATATTAACATTGGCATAAACAGATGACGTTTAATAGTTTAAAACTCTATTAATGTTCTTTTGAGTGCTCTCACTCGAAAGAAAAATGACAGCATAGGTTAATTAATATGATGCAACAATGCATGCAACGTGCATTAAACACTTATGCTCAACAGTCTACATGTGTTTATTGCCTCATTACAAATATATGCATTAAATGTCATAATATACATGTTAAACTAACATAAGATACAGTTAAACAGATCGTATGCCCCCTGGGGGTGGCGCCGAATACATTTTAATCCGTATATCCTGCATTTTGTGTTCTGACACTCTGAACACTCCATAGTCATGTATAGCTAGCTGTTTTACAGAATGCCGGTTTATTTTATCTGCCATTCCCATTTCAAAATAAGAGTCTCACATACACAATAATATCACAAGGAAACTTTGTGTGCAATCAAACAGTACGGGGCTTGCATATTACCGATCTGGTCAGTGTTTTGACCTGATTTTTAATGGGATTGTAAAATGATGCATTTAGATGCAATGGTGTTTGAAGCTCACAGTATGGCACATATCACAGTGTTTTAAATTCAATTACGCACATTGTGTCAATCAAGCCGGATTTGCCTGCCTCTATTGTTTTCAAAATAAAAGTCCCACATATTGTAAGTTAATTACAAAGCTTAGATTTACTTAAAAACAAGGGAAAAATAATCATTATTGTAATATCCCAAGGAAAACTTGTGGCCACTTAAACACGATACCTTATGGATGGTCAGAATTGGTATTTTATTATATTTTTTTCATGGGATTTGCATGAGAACAAGGAAACAATGGAGTTTGAGGGTGACCGTATACCATTTCCATGTACTGAACCCTTAACATTCAGCCATGCCTAGATATATTCAGATTTACCTTTAGGACAGACTGCACAGAATCAATGCTGTTAGTGATTTGATGTTTCTGCTGTAGTTTCAGAAGACTGCTCAACAGAAGATTCACATCCTCACAATCCTGAAGGGAAAGAGCAGATCAGACTGGTTCTGGTGGGGAAAACTGGAGTGGGGAAAAGTGCCAGTGGAAACACGATTATCGGCAGAAACCGCTTCAAATCCTTCTCTAGCTCAAGCTCTCAGACTAAAGAGTGCCAGTCAGAAACTATGGTGAGAATCAATAGAGAGATTGCCGTCATCGACACTCCTGGACTCTACGACACTAATCTCAGCGAAGACGAGATTAAAAGCGAAATACTGAAATGCTTCACGTACGCCTCTCCTGGTCCACACGCGTTTCTCATAGTAATTAAAGTGGACAGATTCACAGAGGAGAATAAAAAAACTGTGGAGCAGCTCAAAGAAGTGTTTGGAGACCAGATGGAGAAATACACCATGATCCTGTTCACGTATAAAGATCAGTTAGAGAAGGAGAATAAAACCGTCGAGCAGTTCCTACAGGACAGCGATCCAGATCTTAAAGAGCTGGTGGAGAGTTGTGGAAAACGGTTCATCTGTCTGGACAACAACTCAGCCAGTTTCCCCCAGTTTAAAGATCTGATCAGTAAAGTAGAGGAGATGGTGGAGGAAAACGAAGGAGCGCACTTCACTAATGACATGTTTAACGAAACCGAGAAACACATTCAGGAGATTCAGAAGCAGAAACTGCAGGAGAAAGTCAAGCAGTTCAAGCAGAAGCGCAAGAAGGTCACTCAGACGGAATGGCAGAAAATCTACTGGCGTCTGGTGGAGGATTCTCGTCATGAAGCGGAGCGCTCGTTCTCGGACGTGTGTATCGCAGCTATAGCACAGCTCCTGAAGAAGGTGGTGGTGACGGCGGAGGAGAAGGAGAGCGCGCTGAAGGAGGCCGAAAGCAAAGGAATCAGTCGCACAGAGGCCGTTCAACTGGCTATCAGAGCCACGCAGAAACTAGCAAAACAGAAGATGTGTAAAGTTCAGTGAGAAAACACTTAAAGGTCCTGCGAAGGGCTGTGAAACGTGCGTTATTCAATGTTTAATGCAATCTCAACTGAAACAAAGACAGCAGTCGACAGTAGCCCCTCCCCCTTTTTCTAAATCAGCCAATCACGTTTAGTCTACATCACTCAACTATGAAGATGTAGAGAAACAACATCGTCAGGATCTCATTCAGAATGAGCATTTTCCAGCTAATAGATGATTAACACTGACAGATAGGTAGAATCTGCTGAAATATAAAAGGCTTATGACATTGTAATCTACAGATGGTATTAATAAGAGCTCCTCTACTAAGATTAAAGCAAACAATTGGTTAAACCATGGTAAAAAATAATATAATTTACATTGAAATTCTGCAAAACAGGCTAACAAATTAAAGTACAAAGATAAAGGTCACTCCGGTATCTGGTGCTAGTTTCAGCATCTTTATTTTTCCTTTATTTTAACAAAAGCAGACCTCAACTGTAACGGTACAGATGTAGAGCAACAATATCATTGGGATACCATTCAGAATGAGTATATTCCAGCGAATGATCCATAAAACACTGACAGCTGGTTAGAAACCATTTAAACATTAAGGAGTCGAGCAATGTTTATCCTAATGAATAAATATCAATGTAGAGCTTCAGATGACATTGTGGAGAGACTCTGCTTGACGCTGAGCCCTGTTTTACAAGATTATTCAAAGAGAACTACTGTCTTTTATAAATTAGCCCATCTCATTTAGTCAACATCACAACACTGCCATTCATAAGCCCATCAGACTCGTCACATAAGAATAATAGTAATAAAACATGTCATTTGGATTTCACAGGGCCCGTTAACCAAGCACTATAACCACAAAGAAACAAAAGCAGAACTCAGACCTCAACTATGCTAAAGATGTAGAGCAGCGATATCATTGAGGTCTCATTCAGAGCGAGAGTTTTCCAGCTAATAAATGATCAATTTAAATACAGAGTAATGTAAAACTACAGATGACATTGTGGAGAAGCTCTGCTGTTGATGTTTAAGCGTTAATTTAAAAGGTTATTCAGAGAGAATTACTATCTTGAGAAAAATAAAACAGGTTATACGATGGGAAAATAATGATGTTTTCACTGCACAGCCCAAAGACATGCGGTACAGGTGAACTGGACAAGCTAAATTGTCTGTAGTGTATGAGTTTAAATGAGTGTGTGTGGATGTTTCCCAGAGATGGGTTGCAGCTGGAAGGGCATCCACTGCGTAAAACATATGCTGGATAAGTTGGCGGTTCATTCCACTGTGGCGACCCCAGATTAATAAAGGGACTAAGCAGAAAATGAATGAATGATTTTTCAATAACTTATAAATTTGTCTGTTCTAGTTTCTGGAGTGTTATCGTAAGTTATTTTGTTAGATAAGCTCCAGATTTGGCTTCAGTACTGACTAATCTAATGTATATGCACACATATAATATTGTAGAGCTCCTATTAAACATATGAATTTGAAAAGAGAGATTAGTCGGGAGTGTACTTATATATGCTGAGCACTGCACATATAAATTATACATATATAAATCTCATGCTTGGTGTGAATAAGCAGTTAAGCTACAATTATACATCAAGCATGTTTCCCCTTGGAAAAGTTTCATGTCAACACAAGATCTTCAAAACGATCCATATTTAAACATTCATGAACATGGCAAAAACACTGCATCACATATGCCAAACCAGTATTTACCACAGTCACCTGAACAGTAAGCACAGTAAACCTGGAAGGAACTGACAACATGCAGTCTATAGCTCAGTGCTTGTGTCTTGTAATGTGTAGTAAATCCACAGTTTGCTGATGAAGGGATAGGAAACACTTGAGGAACCACACTACCGCAGACTGTTATTCATTATTGTTGTGCGTTTGTTTTCAATCTACATCTTCCTTAAACACATGTATGATATCATTGTGGTAAAGCATTTTACTTTAGTTGCCACGATGGTCAAACTTTGAAACTCCAGTTCTCAAACTTAAGCATTTCAACCAATCAAAAAAACCTCTGCCATTGTCATGTAAACAAATGGGTAAAACGTATAAGTGTTCAGCTTTAGGCTGATTTCTTCAATGGTGTTTTTTAAGGGGCCGTTTACATGACACACTTCACATTTGTCCAGTCATTTCTCTGGCAAGAAAAAGCTTGAAGATTTTTGAACTTGTTTTATAGATACGATGTGTGTAATCAGACCACAAGTGTTCAAATGCAGAAATACTGTATTTTTCTTAATTGTCTTAACATTAGTTTGACACTACGATCAAACACACATTTACTGCATTAAAATGTTGTAAAATACTCTTTATAAAACGATAGTTGTTGTCTAGTATATGCATGCTGAGTGTTCTGTAGTGTAAATGTCCAAATGTAGATGGTTATGATTAACATTAAATGTTTTCAAATTAAAATGATTTATAAATGTGTGTTCTGATCCTTTTTAAAGTGTAAAAACACACCATATGTAGTGACGCATGACTGAAAACAAGCTCGGTGTTGATTACTGAAGCTCAAACTGATCCTGCTCCAGTATCTGACTGAGCTTATGTCACATTTACACGTTATATCCTGATAAATCTGGACTGTTTGCATAAAATAGACTGCAGGCGGTTGATCATTTTTACATCCAGCATCCAAACCAACACCAATATATTACAGTCATGAACTAAAGCAACAGAACTGACCTGATTGTCCAGTCGAGTTGATCAATAATCCTTCATCAAGACGTCCAGTGAAGAGCCTGAGGAGATTAGTTTACTCAAACACCAATGAAGAATGTGTCCAAAAATAACCCAAACATGATCAAAAGCCCCAATATTCCCATTCAAATCCATGAGAGAATCGTCCATCAATAGAGTCTAAGAGAAAGAGTCAAAGATGTCCAGAAACAGCTCACAAACACAGCTAGTCCTCCAGTCCAAACAGTGTTTCCCTCCAAAATCACACAGGCCTTCCTCTTTATATGGGGCCTACAGGAAGTGTCAAAATAAAAGTCCCTCAAATAGACACAACATAATGATCAGAAAGAGAAACACAAACCACTGAAATTAAACTACAGACAGATCAACTCTGTAGACTTACAGCGGTGTGTTTAATAGTGAACTTAAATCAGGGTTTAAGACATTATATTATACAGTGAACTTCAGTAATTCACTTGTTCATTTCTCATGATTGTGTGTGATATTGTGTATATGCTGAAGAATGCTGAGGGACTTTTAATTTGCCAATAGCCTGGGTTAAGCACGTCTGGTGAACTGTATGGTTACAAAATCAGCGTGTTTAAGGTCAGTTTTCTTTAAAAATCAGTGATCTCCACTGGCTGAGTGATATCTGATATAAAGTGGGTCTCAGATTGTACAAGAAGCACTGCATTACATTGCATTTTCCCCACCATGTCTTTATAACATGAGCATTTATTTTACTCCAGTATATTCAATGGAGCTTCTGCGCTAGCCTGCTGGTTCTGACGTGCGCGTTCGAGTAAATGGCTTTTTGTCTCGTTTTACGCTTGAGCAACTAAATGAATGCCAAAGTCTGTTTAACGGATTATATTTTGATTACATTAAAACACTGATACTGTAAAAGGAACCGTATAAAATGGAAAAAACTCACAATAACAGCTCACCGGAAGTTTATTAGTATGGGAAGAAGCACTAGCTCTGCATATACTCTATTGTGTAGCTGTGTCTCAATATAATATACAGATTTACACCCGATCATAAGAGAAAACCACTCTACTGTTTTCATGGGGCTGTGTGTAGTGATTCTGTCATTGACTGCAGTGAATAATAAATTATTTAAAGATTTAAAACACACAAAACACAGAGAAAGAAGCTGTTCAGGAGCTAGAAATACACACCAGCTATTAATCAACCTTTAATAAAATCCAGCGCATTTTTTAGGGATCACAGTGATTTTCTGGCCCACAATGATGACTGGCTTATTAGCCATTTCAGATTTCCAAGAGCTATCCTCAGCTCTGTGCTGAGTTGGGTCCAAATTTGGAAAGAGAGACAGCAAGGAGGCACCAAGGTGGCAGGGTGCACGATGGGCGGCTTCTTGGTGAGTGATGCATTTAAAGATGTTATTAACTAAGTTTTTATTTTATTTTATTGAGCGTAATTATTGAACTGCATATCAGGAGACCACGGTTATCCATTAAAGATGTGGCTGTTAACCCTCCTCAACAACCCTCAAACTGACCAAGAGCGCAGATACAATGATGCCCATTCTTGCACTCGGTCAGGTGTAGAGCGGGCGATTGGGCAGCTGAAATGCCGTGGGCGCTGCATTGATAAGAGCGGAGGGGTGCTGCTTTACCGCCCTAACTAAGTGTTCCTCTACATCTGTGTCTCCCACAGACACGGATACTACTCCAGACAGTAAAGTGTCGCCCACAATTGTGGCAAGTTTCTCCTCAAAGGGTGTTAGTTCAGCATCCCGCTGTTCTCCTCTTAACCTGCACCTTTACATCGCACCATTTCTTTTTTAATTCACTCACAGTGCGATGTTCAGACCCCACTGTGTTAACCGCATCAGCTAAACTCTCACACTCTATTGTTTTTCTTTTGTTATTAATTCTGGAGGACAAACTTGCAGATAACACAGTTATTCTCCGGTCTACCTCTGATAGCAGCACCTCACATTTACATTCTGTCAAGTTTCTCTTCTTGCTTGCTTTTGCCATTGCTTTTGCTGCCAAAGTAGACTCATTACCATATTCATACAGGGGAGGAGTCAGGGAGGGGTTTTGCGCTCGTGCACTTGCGCTCAGTTTCACGTTAATTCGGATGTACAAAGAGAATATGCGATGGATTCAGCGTACGCAGTGTTTCATACATCTGATTTTTACTGCGCACACACATTTACAGCTTTGTCCGTTCGCAATGTTTTAGTATCAATTCAACACAAGTCTTCGTACAGGAGGCCCCTGGTGTGCATTTCTCTCATAACAGCAAAGTTTTGGGAAAATATGAACATTTTCATGAATGTTTCATGATAAATGAGGCCAAATGAGTGAATAAAAGAACACGCACACAACTTATTTTGACTAATTGTTCCTCTTCCTAACAGGGGGAACCAGCAGCAATCAGTAACGCATGATTATCTGCTGTCATGGCTTTACAATCAATACATGTGTATGTGCAAAAACAACTGCCAACATCACCTAAGATGAGTCAATCTGAACAGAGTAGAGTTTATGAACATTTCCCAAGCATTTACCCAAAATATGTATTGAAATCAGATTTTTACCAAACATCAATCCATTTGCTGAAACACAGAGAAAGCTGAGGCCAAATGAAGACTCAAAATCAGCCCAGAGTTGATGAAAATGACCCAGCAGCACACAAGAATTAAGAATCCTTCATTTAAAGAGAAATCTATCTGAAGCTTCTGTTTTAATAAGCTTAAGTTTGTTTTTACATTTATTATATTCAACAGAAACACCACAAACACAAACCAAACAGACGCTTTCAGGCCGTTGCACTTGTATCTTGTCATTACACAGCAGTGGTGTCTACACTGATAGCCTTTCCTTCATGGCTGTCCTTCAGATCAGACAGACTAAATGAAAGGTGTGTATTTTTGCATGAAGCTGTCAAACACACTCATATCAGAGGTTTGGTGTTATGAGTTTAATGGGGGTTTATTAAATCAACAGGAAATACTGGAGATTCAGAATAATGAACAAACAATGTAATAATCAAACAAATATGGCATCCCAATAGTAGGTTAATTGTGATGAAATGAGCTTACATCAGGGCTGTCCAAACTCTGTCCTGGAGGGTGAAGGATAGCATTTTTTTTTATTGTTAGATTTTGCTAAACATTTACTAATAAATGCAGACATAAAGGGTTAACTGCTATATTAGGTGCACAAAGTATAGAGAAATGTTACCGGATGCTAGAGCATCCTGTGATTGGGTGGGGGTGATGGAGAGTGAGAAGATGTATAAGCTGTGTGTACGTGCTCTGAAACATCTGTTAAGAGAAGATACACAGATACCAGGAAGAGGAATATCTGGTTGCTGAATGGTCAAACTGTCAAGACAACACCATATAAGTCAAATAGAGTTGGGTTTAGATAGTGTGTGAGAGACAGGATAAAAAGTATGAAGGACAGTATCATGGGAGAGGCTGATACAGTAGTACATCTCTCCTGCGCAGAAATTGTACTTTCTAACTTCTTGCATTCAAAATAAAACTTCTTAATTTTTAACTCAGATCTCTGTCAATATTTGAACATGCAATGGACCATTTGAGTCCAACAATTGGTGACCCGACGACGTGATTGACTGGAGATTGTCAAATAGATGGACGTTTGTTTCTGATGCCAAAACCAGAGAGGCCTCTCTATACAAAGGTAAGCAGAAACCTTTTACTTAAATTCTGCTATTGGATATTCTAAATGAACGGTTTTTGGCATCAGTAAATATAGTGTTCATGTATTTGATGATATTTTGACATGCAAGAAATTATAAAATACATAAATTAAACTACTTACCTGAAAATTGTGAATGAATATAGATGAATGAGTTGTGAGAGAAAGAATAAAGAGAATTAGAGTAGATCACTAGGATCTAGGGGAAGTCCTTTTCTCTAAGGAGGCACTTAGGGTAAACTTTTAGAGTCTAAAGAGAAGTCCTTTTCTCTAAAAAGGCAAAACTAGTTGAAGAAATTTTGTCTTGATGAAGACAATTGACTCTTCAACAATCAGGATGGATAGTGTATGTAAAAGGCCTACATCTATCTAACGGAGAAGTCCTTTTTCCTGAGAAGGCAAAAGAACTTGAAGATCCCTCTGGTCTTGACGAGGACTTGATATCTTCAAGACATTTCTCAAGGATAGCAGGTTTAGTGAATTGAGAAATAGGGAGAGTGTAGGGATTAAATAACATTATAATAAAATGGAAGGAGAATTTGATAGAGAATGTGAGGAATATGATTGTCCTCCTTTAAGACAACGATGGGATAAAATGGTAGATATCTTATTGGCACAAACTGATCAAAAAGATAGGAAAAAACGGATAAAAGAACTAGGAGAATGTGAACGTGAAATGATTGAACATTATAGTACTAATTGTATGTACAAAAAGGGGGTCTCTGTTCAGAAAGTGGGAATAAAAGAGAAAGGAACACAGGAAGCTTTTTTAAGACACAGAAAAGAGGAAGTAGGGCTGTTGAACAAGCGAGCGTATGCAAAGAAAAAAACAGTTAGATGCAATTTAAGATGGCCTAGAGTCACACTTGCAGCAACTGTATTGAAACCAAAGAAAAGGGAAGTGAACAGTAAGGACGCTAAAACCAAACTGAGTAAGAGATAGGAAGCTGAGGCTGAGGCGAAGACTGATCAGATAGCGACGCCCACTGCCCCCACCATACAGAGACTATACCAAGATCACTCCAAAACCCAACTAAAACCCAACTATAAGCCAGCAGTCGAAGCAGTTAGTGGTCATAAGAGAACATGAAATTTAAACATTGGGATGGTAAAAATGGAGCAGCATACATAAATAGATACTTTCAAAGACTGAGAAAAGGCATGCGATGAAAACCAAATGTCTAACGCTGTTACTAATAGAATTTTCAGGGCAGCAGTGTTACAAGGAGCTCCTGCTGGTGTGACCCAGGCCATGGAACAGTCTCCTGAGGTACCAGGCAGTGATGATACTAAATGCAAAGGTATGCAGTAGATTTCATAGACAAAGCAGTAGAGAGAGCGGACAAAGAAGGAAGTGAGTTGTTAAAGCTGAAAAAAAAAATTGAAACTGTAGCTTGAGAAAAGGAAGTTAGCTAAAAACAGATTAACAGTTGCTAGAGAGGGCCTGAATGACTCCCCACTTCCTGAAACAGACAACCCAATCACACTGTTTATAGATTGTAGCTGCCACAGAGCAGATGATGGAACTCTGAAAGCAGGCTTTGCTGTGGTTAAATTACAGAATGATCAATTGGTCACTATACAATCTGGAACCCCTAATTGGCAAACAATCTGCACAAAAAAGCAGAGCTATTGGCCCTAATCAATGCATTGAGACACTCAAAAGGACAGGCTGTCAACTACTCTGATTCTGCATATGCAGTGTCCACAGCCCACGAGGAGCTGCCTGTGTGGATCAGATGTGGATTCACAACCTCTTCCGGCCGGCCTATTACTCATGAGAAAGAAGCAAGAGAGCTCTCTGAAGCCATAATGTTGCCAAACAAGGTGGCTATTATCAAGTGCACTGGTCATTCCCAAGGAACTGACCTAATATCAAAAGGGAATGAAGTAGCAGACTTGGCGGCAAAACGTGCCTCCGACTACCTACAGGGTCAGTTTGTGGTCACTTCTGAGCCAGACGTGACATCCCTCCTACCAGAATTCTCAAGAGAATTCCTTTCTGAGCAGCAAGACATGGCTGCTCCTGAAGAAAAGTCTGTGTGGAAAAACAAAGGGGCAATCAGACACGAGGATGGGCTTTGGACAGCACCTGATGGTAGAGCTTTGCTCCCAGCGTCACTAGTCCCAAGCGTGTTGAAAGAAGCCCACACACATGCACACTGTGGTGATAAGCAAATGTCATGAGCATTGCAATCATGGTGGCATCCTCATAGTCAAACCAACTATGAAACCATCTCAGGGATCGTTCCCATTGGCAAATGGCCCTGGAGATGAAGTTATAATTGATTTCACTGACATGATTGAAAAGGTAAATGGTAAACGATACTTGCTTGTTATGATTGATGCATATACTGGATGGCCAGAGGCCTTCCCGGTGGGCAAGGAAGACAGCACTGCTGTCATTAAATGTCTGATAAACCATTACATCCAACGTCATGGTTTTCCGAGCTGAGTAAGATCTGACAACGGCTCACACTTTAAAAATGAACATCTGGCTGATGTGGAAAAGGCATTGGGTTTAGTACACCATTTCGGGGCAGTCTATCACCCACAGTCACAAGGTAAGGTTGAGCGGTTGAATCTAACTTTGAAAAACAAATTGGCTAAAATCTGTGCACAGGCTAAATTGACATGGTTGGCTGTTCTTCCACTGGCCTTGATGTCAATAAGGAGCTCTGTGAGTAGGGCAACAGGGTACACACCTTTTGAACTGTTGACTAGTCGCCAATTTCCTGGCCCACTGACCCCACTACAATTGGAACCAGTACAACCGTTATCACACAAAATTAACTATGACAAATTGACTGCTCTAATTGAATCTTTTGACAAAATGTTTCCAACTGATTTTAGGGGACACGAATATCCAGCACCCCTACCTGATCGAACTTGGGACTGGGTGAGATTGAGAATCTACAGGCGTAAATGGAAAGAGCCTCGCTGGTCTGCTCAAATTAAGTGCTGTCAGCCTGACCCACCGTCCAGATCATTGAACGACACCAGAGTGGACCTTGCTTCGCAGGTCCAAGAGAGGGAGTATACCACAGGAGATGCAGGAGGGAGTGAGGGTACCACAAAAGGAGGTGACACACAAACACATACACACGGGACAATTTCATCCATCACAAAGTAACCTACAAACTTTGCAGGTGGTCCACAAAACTAGGGATTTATTCACAGCCCTAAAGGAGAAGCTGTAGCCCATTGTGTCAGTGCAGACTGTGCATTTGGAGCGGGCATAGCGAAAAAATTCTGAGAAAATATGGAGTTGACAAGGTAGAAAAACGAAAAACGAAAGGTGACTGTGCTATAACTCACGAGGCAGACAGAATAGTTTTCCACCTGATCACAAAAACACTTGCCAGAGACCTACCCACATATGAGGACTTTGAGAGCAGTCTAATCTGCATGAGAACGTGGTGTGACAAATTACACATCACCAGATTATCCATAGGGGTGTGGTTTGGACAAGTTGGAATTTTATAGAGTTCTCCACATTATTGAAAAGACATTTAAAGGCCAGAATATAACCATTTCAGTCTATACGTTAGAATAAGTTTACTGTGCTTGCTATTTTTTATTGTAGCTTTAATACTGATTATATATTACTTGCTGTGAACACAATAACGCTGTGAAAAATAAGATAAAGGAGGACCAGAATTGAATAATAAGGAAAACCAGCATCAATAAAACATGAGGGTCAAGTTGTGGGAAAACTGGAAACTACTGGGGATAGTGGGGATATTAACACTGATAATAATGGGGACAATTCTTGGAGTAGGAAAAAGTCATAACAGGAATAACACCTCAACTGTAAAACCAACCAGAGTAAAAAGATCCCTAGGGGAAGAAAACAGGTGTTCCAAGTATTATGGAGGGCTGTCCATAGAATATGTGAAGGGAGAGACGACATCTTACACATTTAATCTATGTCAGGTAATTGACTGTGGGGGACACAATAGTTCGTGGCGAGGATATGACGTATATGTTTGTTTTGATCAGACTATGAATGCATGGTGTAACACGATGGGTAAAGCGGATAATAAGTGGTGTAGAGGGTGGGATCAAGTAGTGGGGTACACAGGGAAATGGACGCCAAACCCAACATGGTTAGGGAATTTTAAAAACGAGTGGAGAAAACTGAAAATACAAAGGGATTATAGTCCTACCCAGAACCCTATAACTATGTCGATAGGAGAGTGGACAGGATACCCCTTAGATGAGACCCATTATGCTGGGAAAAACAATCCGCCTAAATTTCTCCATATACTATTAGGAGTCGAGATATCAGGAACTGACCCCCTGGGAATCATAGAAGTTGAGTTTTTAGACAGGGTCAATGTAACAGATAGAAACAAGACAACGACTATAGGACCCCAATCAGAGATCGTAGTAGAGAAATTAGAGGTCGAAATTAGAGGTAGAAATGGACTATACCAAATTAACCCCAGAGGATATACTAGAGAAAGCATATTAACCCTTTGTGGTGCACACAGATTATCAACAATGCAGGGGATATAATAGGACCTTGGGCGCGGGGAGGACTATATTATTATTGTGGAGGGAAAAGATTGTTTGTAAGAACAAAAGGGAAAACTATGGAAGCTACATGTGCAATGGTTAGGTTGGCAGCACCAGTAACACTGATTGGCAAGAGACGAGAGGGAAGGGGTGAAAGTATAGCTGGGAGAAGAAAAAGGGACGCAACGTTTGACTTAACCACAAATTCCCCAACCTATATAGATTCAATAGGGGTCACGAGAGGAGTCCCTGATGAATACAAAACTAGTAGACCAAATTGCTGCCGGGTTCGAGAATATCCCAATAATTTAAGCCCTATTCCCTGTCACCCCAAGTAAAATGTGGATAGAATAAATTATGTGCACTATAATGTGATGAGATTGGCAAATCTGACACAAGACGCCGTAGAAGGATTATCAGAACAATTGGCTCCAACCTCACTAATGGCAATACAAAATAGAATAGCATTAGATATGCTACTGGCAGAGAAAACTTGCGGTTTTTATAAAAAAAAAAATATTTTTGCTGCTCGTTCATTCCCAATAATACCGCCCCAGACGGATCAGTAACGAGGGCTTTAGAAGGATTAAAAACCCTTTCTAAAACAATGGCAGAACACTCTGGTGTAAATAACCCATTTGATGATTGGCTGACCAGTGTGTTTGGAAAATATAAAACCATGTTTACATCAATTTTGATCTCTATAGCTACCTTTGTGGCCATAATAGTGACCTGTGGATGCTGTAGCATGCCGTGTATCAGAACATTGTGTAACAGGGTGATAATAGCAGCAATTGAAAAGAAAGATGGAGCTCCACCCCCTTACACAATGCCTCTGCTGGTATCTCCTGGAAATAATGATGAGGAGGAAGAGGAGGAGGAATATGACTTATAAATATTGTTTTTTCCCAATAACTGTGCTTCTTTGCAGATGCTGATTCATCACAAGTTATGTGCTTTTTAGATATTGATGTTTGAGAAATTTGCTGTTTGAAAATGTGTTAAGATTTAAATTTTGATTACTGAAATGTTTGTAGTCTAGATAATTTCAGTGTGATTGACTCAGTTGACATGTTGTGGTTGCCCAAACGTCAATTAGGGGACCGACTGGGTGACTTTCCCCACAGGGGTTTTCGGCCCAGTCCAGCCTGAGCACACTGGTTTGTAGGGAATGTTATTTTTTTTATTATTATTACGTTTTAAGTACTTTTCTTTCTAGTAGTCTGATTTGATGTGTCAGGTGAACATGTGGTGGCTGCCCATAAGCCAACTAGGGGGCCGCTTGGGTGTCTTTCCTCACAGAGGTTTTCGACCCAAGCTCATCTGGACATATTGGACCAAGAATTCTGAGATTTTTAAAGTGTTTATTAAAGTGGTGTGGCCTCTTTTCAGAGGCCAAGAGAGGGATTGAAGGATAGCATTTTTTTTATTGTTAGATTTTGCTAAACATTTACTAATAAATGCAGACATAAAGGGTTAACTGCTATATTAGGTGCACAAAGTATAGAGAAATGTTACCGGATGCTAGAGCATCCTGTGATTGGGTGGGGGTGATGGAGAGTGAGAAGATGTATAAGCTGTGTGTACGTGCTCTGAAACATCTGTTAAGAGAAGATACACAGATACCAGGAAGAGGAATATCTGGTTGCTGAATGGTCAAACTGTCAAGACAACACCATATAAGTCAAATAGAGTTGGGTTTAGATAGTGTGTGAGAGACAGGATAAAAAGTATGAAGGACAGTATCATGGGAGAGGCTGATACATTAGTACATCTCTCCTGCGCAGAAATTGTACTCTCTAACTTCTTGCATTCAAAATAAAACTTCTTAATTTTCAATTCAGATCTCTGTCAATATTTGAACATGCAATGGACCATTTGAGTCCTACAAGGGCCTGTGTGTCCTGGAGAGTTTAGCTCCTACTCTAATGAAACACACCCGAAGCAGCTAATCAAGCTCTTACTGGATATACTAGAAACTTCCAGGCAGGAGTGTTAAAAGAAGTTGGAGCTAAACTCAGCAGGACCTCCAGGACCGAGTTTGGACACCCCTGGCTTACATGAATGAATGAATGACAACATGGGATGAAGCCTATTATTCACAAATAACAAGGGCCACCTCTGAGCATGGGATATCATTCCAGTTCTCCAGTGAAGGTATTGGGTTCATTATAACACAGTCCTCATTTCCATGACTGTTACTCGGCTCACCTTTCATCCAAAACCTGTAAAACATGCAGGAGGTTTTCTGTTATTCAGAAGTTAATAACTCAACAATTGTGACCAATAAACAGAATTATACAGAAAGTAAGATCTGTTTTAATGTGTGTATTGAAGAGTCTTTGATTGTGTTTGAACTCAAAATCAGAGGTACTGTGTGAGTTTCAGGACTTACCCTTGATTCAGTGCAGAATTATCCACCCACACCATGTTTCTCTCAATCTCTGCATCAGTCAATCCAAGCCACACTGATGCACCAATCTTCTCTCTGACAAATGAGGATGTGCGGTTCTGTGTGAGAATAAAGTCACAAATATCTGTGATTCCTCTGATTAAAAACACAGACACTCAATCAGTACAAACTCACCTGCTGCTCTGCACTCTTGATCATGACCAGATCTGCACCAAGATTCCTGCAAAACTCTCTGCTGTCAGACCAGTTTTTTATGTCGATGGAGTAGGAAAACCCATCCAGAAAACACATATTTCCTAACAAAAAAAATAAACACTTCTTAAAGCTGCATACTGTAAGTACAGTAAAGCTCAAGAAAACTTCAGACGCTGTGCTGACCTTGTTTAGAAGCTGTAGCAATGGGTTTATCAGTAACTTTAGTCATGGGTTCTTCAGTAGCTGTAGTCGTGGGTTCGTGTCTCAGATGTGGAATGTGACGTCCTGGTAAGCAGAATTGTGTGCGCTGCAGATCTTCATCTGTGCACTTCTTCATGTTTCTCTCTGCTGTTATTAAGAAGTGCTGGTGTACGAAGATGACCAGCAGAAGAACACAGAGGAGCCCGAGACTCACCGTCATTATCAGCAAACATCCTGACAAACACAACAACATCAGACACATATCACTACACTGTATTCAACATGTCGATCTTCATGAGACACTCAAAGGGTTTTTAAAATTTGATGTGGATGAGACATAAAAAACAATTCTACAACCCTAAATCAGAAAAAGTTAGAGATTTCTGAATTTACTTTGACTTGTATTTCATTGCAGACAATACAATAAAGATTATTTAATGTGTATCTCATGATTTTATTATTATTAGTTTTTCAAAGTAATTTGGTTCTTGCAACACATTTAAAAATATGTTGTGACAGGAGCAGTTTAAAGCTAGTAATCAGATTAGATTCAACTTTATTGTCATTACACATGTACAAGTACAAGGCAACGAAATGCAGTTTAGGTCTAACCAGCAGTGCAATAGCAGCAAGTGCAGGATACAGGTATAAGTAATAAAGTGCAGAAAACTATAGTGATATTTACAGATGGATGTGCTATGAACATTATATACAGGTTGTAATAACTATAAACAATGATTTACTATAGATGATTATATGTACAGGTACAGGTAATCAAGTAAACTGGTGAAATAATGATGTGATGTCAACAGGTGATTGTGATTATCATTCAGTGCAAAAGCAGCATCAGTAAAGGTCTAGTCCTTTAGGAGCAGAGATGGGCCGAGGATCGCCAGTTTGACCACAAATAAGAGAGAAAATGAGTGAAGTGTGTAAACACAATGTTCCTCAGAGAAAGAGAGGAAGACATGTGGATATTTCACCTTCAACAGTGCAGAACATCATTAAAGATTGAAGAATCTGGAGGAGTTTCAGTGCGTAAAGGACAAGAGCGCAAGCCTAAGCTGAACAACCGTGACCTCCGACCCCTCAGGGGGCGCTGCATCAAGAATCCTCATTCATCTTTAAGCCAGATCAGCACATGGGCTCAGGATTACTGCGGTAAACCTTTGACAAGTACCACAATACAGAGTCACATCCACAAACGCCAGTCAAAACTGCACTGTGTCAAGAGGAAGCCCTATGTTAACAGTGTCCAGAAGCACCGTCATCTTCTCTGGTCTCGGAGGCATCTGAGATGGACCATCACACAGTAGAAATGCGTACTGTGGTCAGATAAAGCAGTGTTTCAGGTGTTTCTAAAGAAGAAAAGGATCATCCAGATTGTTTCCAGCAACAAGTCCAAAAGATCAAAAGCCAGGGTCTGTCACGGTATGGGGTTGTGTCAGTGCCCTGGCCAACAGTAACTTGCACTTCTGTAATGCACCTATAATGCTGAAAAGCACACAATATGCACAAAGATTTTGGAGCACAATATGCTGCTGCCTTTTCCAGAGACTCCCATGCATATTTCAACAAGACAATGCAAAGCCACATTTTGCACCAATTCATGGTGTGGGTTTGTCCGTGTGTTGGAGTTTTCCCTGGTGAACGAGAGGGTAACCTCCTCGAGTCAGGGATTGGTCTCTCATTGTAGTTTGTGCCAATGAATCAAACATCATTTCAGAGAACATGGAGACTGAAGCGTTCTACTGTCAGACATCAATGCCTACAAGAGCAACAACAGTGAAACCTGGAGAGGCGTGATTGGAAGGAGCGGCCTCCTTGATTTGAACCCAAGTGGTGTTCTGTTTTAGTCACAGTTTGTTTATAATGAACAACATGTTCGAGGGGTAGAGCTGTGAACTGATGGTGGAGAATTGGATCTGCAGGCAGAACAGGCCGGACAGACCCAGCAAGCCCAGACAAGAGGAAGGAGTCCTGTCGGGTCTGGTTGGCTTGTGGGATTCCAGAGGTTAAGTGTCCTGCTGTCCGGGCAGTCATGGAAGCAAAAAGAAAAGTTCAGGGAAACCATGATGGAGGTTTATCAGCCCTTCACCAACACTTTTACAGTGGAAATAAGGAGCTTTTGACCGCAAATGAGGATGACACTCTGAGGATCTCCTCAATCTTATTGGAAAGTGTGTCAGCATGATGCATGGATGGTCTTGTTCCATCACCCAAGCTGAAGTAAGTGAAGTCTGCAAACTCTATAGTGGCAAGGTATTTGGGATTAATGAGATTCATCCCGAGTACCTCAAGTCTCTAGATGGGATTAGGTTGTCTTAGTTGACACTTTTCTACAACCTCGGATCCTTGAGGAATAATGCAGATTTGTCCAGGCTGTGGAGCGCTGGACCAGCTGGCTCACTAGGTTCTCATGAGTGTTCATGGGAGAATGTCCTACCAGTCCACATAGCGTCTCAGATGAATGATGTGAAGCTCTGGGTGTTTTCTTCATTGTTGTTCAGTCTGACATTATGACAGCTGAGATCTTAGCGTGACATGTGAGCCATGTTTGTGAAGACTGACATGCTACAATTGTTTAGGATTATAAAAAAGGGGGTCTGGTTCGGGGGCCACAGGATTTCATCTCTGCTATTTGCAGATGATCTTGTCTTGTTGGTTTCATTGGACATGAACCTTCAGCGTGCACAGAGATGGTTTTCTGCTAAATGATATGTGGGATGAGAATTAGCACATCCAAATCTGAGACCATGATGGTCGTCTGGGAAAAAGGCAGCTTGCCATCTCCAGGTGGAGGAGTTCAAGTAATATGACCCTAACCTTAATTTAGTTGAGACCCAGTTTAACCTGAAATCAGATGCTTACCTGGGGAGGTGTTCTGGGCTTGTCCCACTGGGAAGAGGGCCCTGGGGAGACGCAGGACATACTGGAGGGACTACGACTCTTGGCTTGCCAAAAAATGCATTGGGCACCCACCAAATTACCTGGTGGACGTGTCCAGAGAACAGGGAGATGCCGAAAGACCAATAATCCTGTTGTTTGAACAAGACTTACTGAATAGCTACTATTCAGTTCCATTGAAATCCAAAATACAATCTAAATCTGTGGAAAAACATGGATCTGAAAAAACCCACAAGCAATTCCTCCTCCAGAGCGTGTCTGATGTCATAAGTGCAGAAACACTCTTGCAATATTCTCCTGTATGGGCAAGTGTTCATTATAACACACACTGGATATATTGTGTGAACACTTTATTATATTCTCATATTTGTCCAACCAAAACATGCGCAGAATGCAAACATTCACACACAGAGCTTAAGAACTAATAACTGAACTATTCATTGTAGGAGTAATTGCAGTAAGTGTGCACAGGTTGGTTAGTGAGCTTTATTCATTATTCTAATGATGTTTTTCTTTACATTAGTGTAACAGTCTGTTTTAATATTTTTATGACTGATCTATCATTGTGGTCAGATTTAGAGAAATATATTTGTCCTTTTGTTCATATCTGACACACTTTTGAACCTAAATGTTGTTGATTAACATGTATATGTGCACCAATTGACAAACCACTGCATAACCAAAAATACTGATCACTTTTGTTCTCATACAAAAGTCAACATCTTTTTCTATTTGTTTGCAGCGATAACACATTAAACACATGGAAAGATTCAAACACTTTTTCTTCATAGTCAGTTACATACAGTACATGGTTGTTTGGTACAATATGATTTTATAAAACAACAATTGTTCAGGTCTAAACAGTAAATATAATCTATAAAAACATTTTGAATGTAATCAGAAGCACGTTGCATTATGTTTAAAAATGAATGCACTTCATACAAAGTAAAACTTGACACATATTTTATATTAAATATTAACTAGTATGCAGTATTTCTCAAGATCAGCATCATCTGGACTTCAGATTAAACTTCTACTTACTGTGTTTTTCAGCTCTTCCCTCATCCTCTCTCTGACTCTGCGCTCCAGATGGATTATTCATATTCCTGCGTTTATTACAGGTCTCCGACTTCATGTTCTGCTCTTATGTCTTGCTGTATGTCTGCAGAGATGAGCTGTAGTTACATGTACCAGTACATGAGTAAAGCTGCCAACAAAGGAAGTGGTTCCATGGTGAGATGCACCCACAGAGAGTTTTTACTGCTAAAAATGGTCAAACTGTTAAAACCGTTCTGCATATTTAACATCATGTCCCCCACAGCAATTGCAAAGAAAAAAATCCAGTCAGTGGTACCCACGCAAACACTAAAACTGAGTAAAATACCTTTCATTTGAAAAAAAAAAAGATTTTACACCAGCCTGTCAAATATCGACTATACTACATATATATTTGTGTCAAGTGTGCAATAATATAGTCAACTGTTTTACTTTTGCACAATACAAACTATTTAAATTGAACTTTTAACAAACAAAATGCCTTTATTTCAATATATATGTGAATGTCACTTTCAGCATCTCATTTTCACACGCTCGCAGTTGAAAACTCACAAGTTATATCTCTAAACTGTTAACAAAGGAAGACTGAAGTGCACCACTTCTCTATTTTCTTTATCTGCAATGACTTCTGGGGCTTCGAGCGAGTGCTGTGCTGAATTCTGCATTCAGTGCATCTTCATTATCAAGAAGGCTTCCAGGTTGATGCATGTGTCCTCTGTTATTGATCAGAAAGCTCTAAAATGAGGCAGCAATTTATAGCAGGACAGCATTGATCCAGGTCTAAATCCTAATTCTGCTTCACTTCCTGTCTTCTGTGTAATGATGGGATGGCAACAGAAGTGAGGATCCAATTGGAGCTTTTATTCAATATAGTCAGGCAGGCAAGGTAGTACAGGGGCAAACTGAAGCATGAAGGTAATCCAAAAGAGTAATCGTAGAAACTTGCAAAGAGGTCAAGGCATGCAAAATGCGGCAGTACAAACAAATAGTCAACAAACACGGGCCAAAAACATGACAAGACAACATAGGTAAAACACTTTGTAATGGCTACTCACAGAAATATAACAAGACTCAGCACGGACGAGTGAGTGTGTGATGAATATATAGTCATAATAATCAGTCATGACGATCTTCAGCTGTGTGTGTGTGTAATCAATGGGTGACCTGGAACTGGTGTGTGAGTGCAGTGTATGATGGGACATGTAGTTCATGTGAATGGCAAGAATTTTCTCCAGCGATCTGTGAAGATTACATCGCTAGTGATCAATATTCTGCTTCACTTTCTCTCCTTGTCTGATCTAATGTTGAAGATGTGTCCCTCACTAGCCTTTAATGTTTCACAATCCTGTGTTTCATTTCTGACAGCTGAGCTAAATTATACAGATGACTTCTCCACATGCATCTTTGGCGTCTCCACATGCATCAATGTTTTTCACTTTTGACAGTGAGTAGTTAGTATGACAGTTAGTTTTTCTGAAGCAGCACGGGTGCTCAGTGGTTAGAACTGTGGCCTCACAGCAAGAAGGTCACTGGCTTGAGTCCTGGCTGGATCAGTTGTCATTTCTGTGTGGAGTTTGCATGTTCTCCACGTGTTGGTGTGAGTTTCCTTTGGGTGCTCTGGTTTCCCCCACAGTCCAAACACATGCGCTATAGGGGAATTGATCAACTAAATTGGCCGTAGTGCATGAGTGTGTTTCTCAGTACTGGGTTGCAGCTGGAAGGGCATCCATTGCGTAAAACATGCGCCAGAGTAATTGGGGGTTCATTCTGCTGTCTCAGAAGCGTGTCTAAAATGCACAAAAGCTGCCTCCAGAGCACTGGAATTGAACTTTGTTGTTGATGACGTTGCATGAGAACACAAAGCCACAAGACCGCTGCAGAAGGTATACTGAGACACAGATGGCAACACAGCACTGATGAAACATTGCAAAATATTTTAAAAGTGGTAACAGTGGTGCATTCAGTAGTCGGTTCTGATATCATACAAGTACTCTACAATAGCAAGAGCTGCAAATATAGCAGCTGAGAAGGCTATTCTTTTGGCATGTAACCTAATCACGTGAGAACACTTTCTAGTCGCCGCTGTCCATTTCAAAAGTTCTGAAATTTTAACTCATGGAGTCTTATTCATAAGAGTAGATGAAAAGGTGAACAAGTCATTTTGGAGTTGTTACATGCCGCAACAAATATAAAGAGAACCAAACTAAATAGCAAAAAATATATTTATTTAATGGTAAAAAAATATTAATAATAATAAAATAAGGGGTACCTACTTAACCCATATGTACAGTAACTTAAATGTCTAACATATTTACCTTATTCTTCGGTGACGAGCAGGCGCAGCCATTTGAATATTTTTGGCTCGAGACTTCACTTCCATTCATTTTCAGACATTAAAACAGCTCGTTCTGCTGCTTGATGTTGCAAACTGATATTTTCTTATTATATTATTCTACTTGGTCTGTATTCTAAAGCAAAAATTTGTTTGTAGAGTAAGTAGTTTGACCATTTTCTGCCGTTTATTATTCCTAGTCATTTCTCCCATAGGCAGCTGAATCAGAAGTTCTAAAACAGTCGTGATAACAGGTGCACTTCCGCATTTTAGAATAAGGTCAATAACATATAAAGTTCAAAACAACACCAGATAACAGAACATCAAATTTCAAAATAAACAAGAAAATGAAAAAGTCAAACGGAAATGATTCTCCAAAGCAGTCTGTGGAACACATCTTTGCAGCTCCTTAAAAAAAGCCACCAAATTAGCCACACCTGCTCATACTCATCACCTATTAAGAAAAAGGAATCAAAACCCGGGAAACAGAACAAACCAATCACAAAGCCAAAACAGAGTTTTCTTGTGTGAGCCAATGGGGTGATATATTTAACATTTCAGTCTGTAAATAAGATTATTCTGCTTCTCCTATTGGCAGATTATTTAACTTGTTTTAAGGAAAAACTCCTTTGAGAGGTTTTTTTTTTTTTTTTTTGAAAACTCCAAAACTTTATTTTGACTCCTTTTTTTTCAGAAAACAAGACAATATTTGTTGCTTGTCTAGAAAATGCTTCTTGATTTTAAACATTTTTGATATTTAGACTAGAAACAAGACACAAACTTTATGTAGGAAAAGCATTTTTACAGTGAGCCATCATTTGTTTTTCCTCTTGAATCCTCCCTGTTTTCTCCCTAACCTAAAGGATCAAACTCACATCACTCAACAAGACACAAAACCGGCAATGGATGTACAGTATGCTCATGAATCTCTTTATTGATTTTTTTTTTAAACACAGAAAACCACAATTTTGAGTACAGTGTATTGCGCAATTAAATGGTTTTTTAAAGAAATCAAACATTTTATAAGATTTTTTTAAAAAAAGGAAAGAGCTAACAAAAATCTCCAATTTAAAAAAAGAAAAAACACTTTTCTGTATAATCTAGAGTTTATCCACAGCAAGCTGAAAGTTTTCTTCAGATATCTATACCTATAGTACAGTATTATCTCTCATTATACATGTATGAAATTAAAGATAATGTACAGTTTCTCCTCTTCTTCTTTCAGAATGTGGAGAATGATGGAGTATTTTAACACTTCTTCCCCAAACACTTGATTTACAATTAGAGAAGTGTGAGCAGTGGAGAAATAAATGCTGCAGTTCTCCTCTGTGCTTCACACAATCCTGCAGTTTTCAAGAGTTTGTTTTGGTTTATCAGATCATTCTCTGGTGACTTTAGTGTTCTTCTTCATTCTGCTCATCACAGCATGCAGTCAAGCATCAGAGACAACTACACTATTACCACCTCAAGAATCAACATTTAATCATGTGTTCTCACTCTCCCACACAAAACTCAGTATTGTGGTCAATATTTTTAGCTCCCTTAAAGACATTATTATTTCTTTTTTGATTGTCTACAGAACTACTGTTGTCTACTGGCTTGCCTAATTAACCTAGTTAAAATATTGCATACTGTCATCATGAAAAAGACTAAAGAATTTAGTTATTGGAAATAAGTCATTAAAACTATTATGTTTAGAAATGTGTTAAAGAAAAGTTCTTTCCTAATATATATTAGCATATTAATAGTTGTTTTTTCAACTATAAGATTTGGTAATTAAAAAAAATAAATACATTTGTTCCTCTGTGTGTCAAATAATTCTGGAGTATCTTCTAAAGGCACAGGCATGTCTTTGTTTTTAAGCTTCTATCATTTCTGTGATTCTGAGCTCTAATTTTTTCTCTCTGAATCTTTCTCCTCTTCTGCGTCTATAAGCGTCTTCAGTCATCTGGTTAGTGTAGTGTGCTCCTCCATTCTGCTGTATGATTGAGTCAATCTTCTGCAGTAGATCCTCCACCTGATGTCTGTTATTCTCATCAATGTTATTGAACGGCTGATATCTGCTTCCACACTGAGCCAATACAGCTCTTAATTCACCATTCTGCTCTATCAGCTCCTTTATGGTCTCTCCTCTGAGCTGATCTCCACCGGTGAAGAGAATGATGGAGTATTTCAGCATTTCTTCACCAAACATCTCCTCCATCATCTGAGGAATCTGCTGCTCCTCTGCAGTGAATCTGTCTAGTCTGAGCACAATGGGGATAGCGTGAGGTCCAGGACTGGATAAACAAACACTTCTGCTGATCTCCTTCATTAAGTGTTCTTGATTCATCTGAGTGTTTAATAATGCAGGAGTGTCGACTAAAGACACAAATCTGCCTGAAACTCTGGCCTGAGCAACTGAACATTCACTGGATACTGATCTCATACTCCACCACCAAGATATTAACTCTTTCCGTCCCAGGATTGAGGTTAGCAAAAAGCAAATATTAACTAAAGCTAGAAAGAAACAAAACAAACAGGAGCAAAAGCATGGCACTCTACAAGCAAACACTGCTGGCTTTTTATAGAGGAGAAACCAGGTGTTCCCAATTTCACAGACGAGTCTCTGTCCTTCCCGCTTCGGCCGATCAGTGGGATGGTCTAAGAGACTCGTCACACAACCCCCCTAGAAAGAAGACCAAAGTCTTTTAACATATCCAACATCAGAAACCCACAATCACCCTAAACCCAGCATTAAAAAAGGTCAAACTGGTTCTCCTTCCTCATCCTTAACTCTCCAACTCCTCCCAGCAACCATGGCACCTAGGAAGCAATTTAAGAGAGAAACAGAGAGACAAGTGAGAGAAAAACAGAACCACTATACAACCTTAAATACGAGATAAAGCATCTGCTGTAACGTTTTCAGAGCCTTTAATGTGGCGAATATCCAGCAGGTAACCCTGCAAAAACAAACACCACCTCATCAATCTTTGATTAGGGTTTTGTAACGAATGAAGAAAAACGAAAGGATTGTGATCGGTAAAAACCACCAGAGGTCCCACAGATGATTCCACATACACTTCAAAGTGCTGTAATGCCCAAATCAGAGCAAGTCCTTCCTTTTCTATTACGGAGTAATTAAGCTGGTAATGGTTAAACTTCCCAGAAAAGAAGCCAACTGGATGAGAAATTCCATTTTGAGAAGTCTGTAACAAGACAGCACCAGCACCCACATAACTGGCATCCACCTGCAGCTGAAATGGTTTATCAAACTGTGGAGCCATCAAAACTGGACCCTCTGTCAAAAGCAGTTTTACTTTTTCAAAGGCTTGTTGGCAATCTACTGTCCAGCAAAAGACTGTTCCTCCCTGAAGCAATGTAGTCAGAGGGGCCACAACTGTAGAAAAATTCCTACAAAAACAACGATAAAACCCTACCAATCCTAGGAAACGCATTAGTTCTTTTTTGGTGGCAGGAGTAGGGTAATTATCAATTGCTTCCACTTTTGCATGAACCGGTCGCACTTTGCCTTGTCCCACTACTTTCCCCAAATAAACTACTGTGGCCTTTGCAAACTCACATTTTAACAAATTAACAGTCACATTTGCCTTTAGAAAGTGATCTAAAAGTGCTCTAATTTTGGCTATATGCTCATCCCATGTATGTATCACTAAACACAAAAACATCATCCAAATACACAGCACAATCCCTTAAACCAGAAGTCGTTGGAATGTTGCGGGAGCGTTCCGTAGTCCAAAACTCATAACCTTGTATGAGAATAACCCAGATGGTACAATAAAAGCTGAGATTTCTTTAGCTCTTTTAGTCAAAGGCACTTGCCAGTAACCCTTGAGCAAGTCAAACTTACTGACAAATCTTGCACTTCCCACCTGAACAACACAATCCTCAATTCGAGGCAATGGAAATGAATCGGGTTTTGTTATAGCATTTACTCTCCGATAATCAGTACAAAACCTGAACGAGCCATCAGATTTACTCACTAGCAATGAAGGAGAAGCCCAACTAGAGAAAGAAGGTTCAATTATGTCATTTTCCAACATATAGTCAATTTAATTTTCAAACTGTTTTTTCTTATTTGTAGAAACTCTATAATAGCGCTGTCGAATTGGAATTGAATCTCCCACATTGATATCATGCTCAACCAGATTTGTACGAGACAGAGTATCAGGAAACAGAGCAACATACTCATGAATCAAATCAATCAAGTCAGTACGCTGTGGATGTGATAAATAACTAAAATAATTGCTCAAAGTACTCATAACTTCTGAATTTCGTAATCGACCTTGAAGAATTGAATCTCCAGGATCCCCATCATCCTGATCCCCGCCCAACAACACTGAAGTTGGAACCAGCTCTGTATTGGACAAATCTGCAAGCAAAACAGATTTAACACAAGCATCAACCTGGTGTTCTTGATTTACTTCAGTGTTAACAAGATTTTTGGAATCATAGAAGGGTTTCAGTAAATTTACATGGCATACTCTAGTCTTTTTTTACAATCTGGTGTATTAATTACATAATTAAGATCAGAAGCTTGACGAGCCACAGTGTATGGACCTGAAAATTTAGCTTGGAAAGGTGAACCAACCACCGGCAACAGAGCGAGAACTTAATCACCAGATTGAAATGAATGTACTTCAGTACGTCGATCAAAAAGTCGCTTCATTCGATCTTGTGCTTTCCTCAAAGAGCCTTTTGCTAGTTGACATGCTTCAAATATTCTGCGATAAAAATCATTCACATATGATAGAACATTTTTAGGTGGATCAGTTTGTTTACAATCTGCAGACAAAACAGATAAAGGACCACATACATCGTGTCCAAAAACAAGATCATTTGGGCTAATTCCAGTACTTTCCTGAGAAGCTTCACGAGCAGACATGATCAACCAGGAAAGTCCAGTTTCCCAATCCTTCCCCATTTGTACGCAGTATGACCTCAGCATAGACTTCAATGTCTGATGAAATCTTTCCAGGGCTCCCTGGCTCTGGGGATGAAAAGCACTGGAAAGATTATGTTGAACATGGAGCGATTTCAAAACTTTACCAAACAAATTGGAAGTAAAATTACTCCCCTGATCAGATTAAATGACTCAAGGTATTCCAAACACAGAAATGAACTGAGTCAAGGCCTTTAAAACTTACTTTGCAGTGACAGAATGCAATGGGTATGCAGCTGGATACCTGGTCACCTGACACATAACTGTAAGCAAGTACTCATTCCCTGCCTTCGACCTAGGCAAAGGCCCCACAGGCCGCAGGCCGCAGCGCGTTGATGTGGCGGGGAAGTCCTTTGTTGGAGAGGGTTTTCCTTCGTCTTCTGGAGCGTGGGACTCCCTGTCCCGGTGACGGAGAGTTTGACGTCAGCACGCGGTAAGTTTGTTGAATGGGAATTCCTCCAGCGACGGCTCCGTCAGAATAACGAGACTTAGGAAGTAAGAGTTCAGAGAAGTTGAATGACTGACCCTACTGCTGGACGGGGCTGCGTCCGAGTGTTCACGGGAAAGTGGTTATATGAGCAGAACAGGGTCAGACTGAGTTCATGCTAGGTCGCGAACGTACACAGAAGCAGCTGGAGCTCCTGTGAACGGGTTCTGGTTGCCATAGTGAAGTAGCGGCGGACAGACGCAGGCTTTACACGGGAAGTTCTTCCAAGAGTGATGTCCGGCGGGCGTGTTGTAAAGACGGGAAGTGTGTTACGCAAAGTCTGTGCGTAGAAACCCCTCGTGAAGCCAAACGAAAGCTTTGAACTTTTAACTCGTAAAAGTTTTATAGTGGCCAGAGTTTAGACCAGCCCACTCTGTGACTGTCCAATGGCACAGCTATTTCGCGAGTCTACCCTCCCTCTTTTTCCTTGTTGTCTCCGACAGGGAGGGGGAAACCCGTGGCATAAAACTTCAATTACTGTTATCAAAACTCAATAAAGCTCTGTAATTAACTACTATTTATAGATACAGTTTTATCATTTAAACCAATGTTCTCTTAAGCCTTATAGCTTTAGTTTGACATCAAACATCACGGCCTTTATCAAATACAGTTAATTACATGCGTTACACACGCTATGACGTTTCATTTACATGCACCCCATAGTGAATATACTTGCTTACATACGTAGTAAAACAAACACAACTATTAGCAACAAAACATTAGAGCAAACACACTTTTAAACGTGAAATGTCCAAAAATCGTGCTGGCCTTTTGTCCCGAAACAATACGAGTGTTATCTTTTTTACAGCACGAGGGGAGGGGGAGCATCACGCGCCCGAAGAGACACACATGTGTCTTTCTTCCTTTGGGTGCAAGTTAATTAACATAGTCATGTAAGGGGCCAAATGGCCGGACTTTCCCAATGGGTCATTACTTATTAACTCGTAGTTACAACACGTCCTTTTGTCTTATAACGGGGGAAGAAGAGTGTGTATTGGAATTAAGCTCTGGGCGATACTTAATTAAGAAGGAGACGAAGGGGGCGCAATGAAGCTTCCATGACTGCTGGTTTTATCTCCGCTTAGAATATGGCTGAGTTCCTACACCGCTAATAATATTACTTGGAAAATACCATATTCATGTAAAACAAGCCAAAACCAAACCAAATTATGAACATTTTATAAAAGAGGATAAACAATAAGGTACTACACTGAAACAGAAAAACACAAAGCATTATGTCAGTTTAAATTGGTTATTTAAAAGTTTTTTATTTTTTTTTAAATTGAGAGCATGACAGGAAAAACATAGAGGAACTTAAGATAAAATAGATATGATAGCTGATGGTTTAATATATAAAAACATAGATTTAATAAGGAATTATTAAGGAATTTCAATTGATCATGACCCAACCATAAGTGAGAATAAAACTACATCTCTCCTTTTTGCAGATGATTAATCTGAACAAAAAAATACATTAGCCAAACCCAAAGTAATAATTTTTCAAAACAGACCCAAGTGTAGGGAAAACAATGCACATTTAGAATATGAAAGTCATTAATCCATACATTACATTAATCTGGGTCTAAAGGAAAGCTCAACAGGTCCCTTCAGCTTGGCTGTGAAAAAACTGAGTGTGAAAACAGATTATTTTACAAGTGTATTTGCTGAGAATGCTATGCATGTTTGTTTTATTACTTGTTCTACCTTAAGTGCTTCTCTAGTAAGAATAGTCTGTGTATTCTTTAGAACAGTGTTTCCCAACCCTGTTCCTAAAGGCACATCAACAGTCCACATTTTCAACCTCTCCCTAATCAAACACACTTGAATCAACTCATCAGAACACCAGAAGAGACTCCAAAACCTGAAATGAATGGGTCAGATAATGGAGACAGGAACAGGGTTGGGAAACACTGCTGTAGAATAATTATTATTCTATTCTAAATAAAAGAAAAAAAAATCAATTCTAAGTGTAACTGGAAAACAATATAAAGACACAACTAAAGTAATAAGCTAAAATAATTTAAGAATTTCTTTTTGCATAAATATATTATTTCATTAGAATGAAATTTTAGACAAATGTATAGAACATAAAAAAATATGTTTTATAGAAATATCTGTTGTGTGTTGTCTTAGACCCGACTCATGGCAGAGAATTAGGTTATTTATATATATATATATATATATATATATATATATATATATAAAAATGGCATATACATAGGCCTACAATACCAATGAGATTAAGTAAAATGAATTGTTAAATGTGTGGATTGCAATCAACAAAACTACAAATTTATGATTCCCTTTGTTTGTTTAAAACTCACTAAAAAGCCTCATTTTAGAAAGAGGCTCATTACATCAGTCTTCTACACTACAGTCATTTTTTTTATTTTATTTTACATTTATTTGTAAACTAAGTGTGTTTTAAAATGCGTTTCACCTATTGTTTTTGCTTTATCCATCAAAATAACAATTGCAACTGCTGTCACCAGTGTTGATTCGGCTGCACATAGACAATAACATCTTTATATAACGATAAAAGTCTTTAAAACCATCTTTATTATAGCTAAAAAAAATATTTCACAGGATGGTTTTTCTGCGTGAGAAAATGGATGTGTGGCGTGAGAGCGTGAGAATACTGCAAATTGTGTGGCAGCTATGAATTGTTTCGGCTTTTGTTGGATTTTTAATGTGTGATTTGATTGGACAGGAATCGCAAGACTAATTATTCTACTCAGCCAATCACAGTAGACGAGAAAAAATAAGCATATAAAGCAGCGACTGCAGGTTGAAACACAATAGCACAGTAAAACGTACAGTAAACATGGAACAACCTTTATAAAGTTTGTAAAGTACAATTCTTGAGAAAAATCTGTATATTTGTAAATCATTATTTTACAGCGCTGCAAAGTGATGTATGGGAAGAGTTAAATACTCAAGATTTCTCTGAATGGGACAAAGTGGAATCCAAAGTCCTGCACATCCAAATTTGTAAGAACATCTTAAAGGGGTGGTCCACAGTGTATTTTTAAGCTTTGGTTGTGTTTATAAAATGCAAATCAGTGTGTGCTCACGCTTCACTTGTAGAAAATCAGGTTATTTTTTCATATATCATACTTTCATATATCTTAATTATATACAGCTACTCAGCTAACATGAGCACCACTCTCAAATTTCCTAGTTCCTCTGAAAGGCCCGCCCTCAAGAGGCTCTGATTGGTCATCTAACATAATGGACTGGCTCCATGTCACTCCCCTACAAGCATGTGCTTTTGCACTGTGTAAACAGTCCAGTCAGAGCTGTTGTTAGCAGCGTTAGCTGCCTGAATCAGACAGAAAATGAAAACCACACAGCTCACGCCTACTTTCTAAAGTAACACGTGTCTTTCACATGTATTCGGAATATGCATGTGTAAGTCATTTGAAATGTTCACATATATTTTTGTGAAATTTGTTATTTGAAATGTAGAACACACAAAAAGCCGCTACATAGAGAGACACTGCATTGCTGCTGACGATTGTGTGTTTACAGCGAATTGACTGATAAATATGAGTTTGTAGCTAAATTGTTAGCAGTTCCAAACAGCATTTCATGCTGTTTACATCCTTTTTTACATCCTCGCTACAACTTACCATTAACGCCAGAAACTGTGCCTGTAGTTGATCAATTTTAATCAATAAAAACACTCACAGGTTGTGGCTCACAATCCACAGCTTCGTCTGTTGGAGGAGTTTTAACCGAATCCAGCACTGAATTGGAGGAGATTCTGGAAGGTGTCCTTTGTCAAATGCTAGCTATATATTTTATAAATCACTGCAACATAATTATTATTGAACTGTAAGCACTTCTGTCTTTGTGTCGTGTCTTTTAGAAGCCCTACTACAGAAACAGAAGAAGCTTTGTGGAAATAGCAGCGTTTGGAGCCATTTTAGCTTTCTCTGCTTTAACATTACAGCGCCTCTAGCCACACCCATTCGTTGCCCAGTGTGTGTGCACATGGTGAATGCACATAACCAGAAGCCTTTGTGATCTCACTAGCCTGGATGTATTTTTTTGTAGTCCCTGTAGTTCTGCTGTAGGCTTTGCTAAGCTAACTTTGTATAAGCCATTGGCTGTTTCTCAATATGCGTTCTTCAGTGATCTTGCTTCCTCGTGTTCTCGTGTAACGTCGTCATCATCATCCGCCAAAGTAAAGTTGCAAAACTCAAGACCGCAAGAACGAAGGACACATGAAAGTTCCCGGAAGTGTTCTTGATAGAGGATGCACTGATGCAGACTTGAGCACCGAACTCACTCTAGAAGTCCCAGAAGTCATTGTGGCCAAATAAATGAGGTGGGAAGCACAGCATTTTATATAGGTTAATTATTAAAGTGAAGAGATATAACTTATTTACCTCAGGAGTTTCCCTAAATGAGAAGGTGAAAGTAAACTAAATCAGCATCTAAACCTGCACAATCTATCCCAAACAATCCTACAAAACTACATCGCCTACTGGGTAGATGCCATCAAATCACAAAAGAAAATTAAATATTTCTTTATCAAATAAAATTCAGTTTTCTAGATTATGGCATTAAATGCATTTTTTTTTTAATCCATGAGAAATTAGCATTAGGTGCTGTGGTGTAGACCTATCAGCTGGTCAGATTTTGCATTTACGCTTCAGTCTCCAGCAATGCCTTGAAAACAGTCTCAGCATCTTTTGCTGCATCACTCAGAGTTTTCTTCAGCATTGCTGAGACTGTTTTATAAGACTTCACTGCTGAAGTCACAGAACCAATCAAGGGTATAGTGCTCAGAAGTATCTCAAGTGCTCTTTCTGTGGCAGAAATGGACTCTCCACCCACAGCCGAGGCTGCAGAGCTCAAATAGGCTAATACTGAATGGCTGTCTTTCAGTCGCGGCTTCATTAAACTCATCATTTCCACTAAGCTCTTCCCTGATACTTCACAGAGCCTCTGTAGAGATTCATCATCCAGACCAAAAACTCTGTAGTAATTTTTTGTCTCTTTTGTTACAGTCATGATATCCACAGTAATTGAAAGATTAGGAACAAGAAAAACAGACAAAGCAGACATAAAGGAGACTTTTGCAATGTCTCGCTCTAGAGCTTCCTTCTTTTTCTTAATTACATCCAGTGAAACATTCGGCAAAGCCAACATCAGGACCCGTCTCTTATGCAGTGGAAGCTCCGTCTCCATCCGTTTCTGCAGCAGCTGGAAATCATATTTGTTGAGCTCATTGCAGGAGATCAAGAACACGATAGGATCCGCTACAATCTTGCTCAGCTCTAGACAGAAACAAGTCAAAGTTTGAGTTGGCATGTGCATTTTACAAACAGTGCAGTATCTTTATGCATTGAGCTCATATTGATATTTATCACCTGCATGAACTTACCCTTTTTACACTTCTCTCGGATGTTATTGAGCATTTTTTTTTGGTTGAAGCTTTTTTTCTTCTTTTCAGAATAGATGCTCTGGTCAATCTTTGAACGGACAAAGTAAAAGGTTTTCCCCATTCTCACAATCTCCTCAGCCAACAGAGTATCGTTTTCTTTAAACCGATCGGAAGAAATGATGATGAAAAAATCATAACGCTCAAATTTAACCAGTTCAAGGTAATCCTTGGCTTTGAAGTTTGACGTTCCAATACCAGGAAGATCCCACAATCTGACATTTCTGAAATTTGGGTGAAGATAAGCTGCAGGCTCCAGAGTGGTTTCTTCTGTGCCGGTTTCTGCAGAGCCCTCGTCTTCATCTCCTAAACCCCTGAATGCATTGACAAATGTGGACTTTCCACAACCAGACTCTCCTGTCACAGCAATGTTTAGCTCAACCAGGTCTTGGTTTTCGAGGCTTTCTTTAATGGTGTTTATTGCTGTTGGGAGATCTTGAGTAGATATGGTTTGTTTAAGATCATCCAGTTCCTCCTGAGTTATTACATAATCTTCTGCACCAGACTAAAAAAAATGATGTCAACTGTGTTATAAAAATTAGTTTTTATGTAAGCAGTTACAAATAGTTACACACATGATTAACATTTGTATCGTCCAGGAACATAAAAATAGGGTATGCAACAAATGGGGCAGTTTTGTAAATGCACATTCTATAAAGTCTAAAATAGCAATAAAGGCTAGTCGATAGTATTTGGTAACAAACAGTGGGTGAATTTAAGAAACACCATTATGTCTAATATGTAAAGTAAGTTGCAGGCTGGAAGAGAAGTGCAATGCTTCACTGCAAAACAGACCCTACAATTTTATTGTCATCATTAAATCCCTTAAAGGGGAAATGAAGCACTCAGTCAAGTTTACCTTATTTTGTACAGTGGATTCCACTTTAATGAAAATATATTAAACAAACTCCATTATTGCAAGCATTTAGCAGAAAACAGTGCGTTTTACTAGAGATTTTAGACCTAGGGTGCTGCCATCTTGGAATGTGGCTGTGTCTGACATCACGGGGTTGGTTGAGTTTTCTCAGCTGAACAGTGTGTTTTTCTTTTGTTAATGCTGTTCGCTTGATGCGCTGTGATCCACCCTGCTCCAGCACTGCCTGACGAGGGCATTTACATTCAGACTAATGCAACGATTAAACTCATACATGACTTCACACCAGGGGCGTTGCTAGACATAAAGCTCTACTGGGGCACGTACCTCCTATATATATATATATATATATTTATTATATTTATTATAAATAAAAGTATTCTGATTATTATACAATTATTCTTCTAAATAATCTTAAATGTAACTGGAAAGCAATGTTAAGACAACTGGAGTGATATGCTAAGATCATTTTAAGAAATTACTTTTGCATAAATATTAATTTCATTTGAATGAAATTCTATAGACAATTCAATAAAATACAAAAAAAAAAAAGATGTGTTATAGAATTATCTGTTGTCTTAGACTTGACACATGGCAGCTAATTAAGTTTATTAAGTCTTTACCTCCTGACTCGTCATCCCACCTTTTGGCTTCATACTAAAATAATCTATCAGGAGGCATGCTTAGTAAGATCACCGTCATATTGTTTAAACTTTAGTTTTGTCGATTTGCAAAACAAAAAAGTCTGTACGCTGGTTTTACAACGCATGAGCGGTGCGTAACAAGCAGGTAGCCTGCTTTTTTGGCACGCATGTTAACTACTGGGACTCGCACCGGCAGAAGAGCAGCGCGTGCGAGAGCAGGGCGTGCGAGAGGCGCGCATGTTTTCTACGCACACGCGGAGATGCGTCAGTTTGCTTCTTGATTAAACACATTGCTTTCACCTGCGTTGGTTCAGTTGCACATAGAGAATAACGTCTTTATTTCGGAATTACCACTCTTAATAAATACACTTGCATATGAAGTAAATCATATCTCAATGCATTTACTGGGGCACTGGAGATTTTTACTGGGGCACGTGCCCCAGTGAATTGGGTCTAGCGATGCCCCTGCTTCACGCTTTACTGAGTCACGTCTGTGTGGGTTCCTTATAGAGTCGATCAACTCGATCTCTCAACATGTATGAAGGATAAAACCCTGCCATAAGCAACACCGCGCCGATCTCAGTTCGGTTTGAACACGAATGGAGGTGAGGGAGGGTAGCAGTGAAAAGTGAAAGTACCCGCCCCATTACGTCACCACCGGACCTAGTTGAAATTCCAGGCAGTCAGGCAGCATAATACAGAGAGTGCATCACTACATTCCAAGATGGCAGCACCCTAGGTCTAAAATCTCTAGTAAAACACGCCGTTTTCTGCTAAATGCTTACATTAATGGAGTTTGTGTAATATATTTTCATTAAAGTGGAATCCACTGTACAGAATAAGGTAAACTTGACTGAATGCTTCATTTCCCCTTTAAACTGTGTATTTTACAGAATTGCAATTGCAACAGAACAATTGTACAAAATGCTAATAAAAAACTAAAAAAGAAAAAAACAGCAGTTGTACAGTAACAGTAAAGGGTATTAAGAAATTTGCAAATGTGCATAAACTGAAAATACTCAACAAAATGAGCTAAATCAAAATAAGCCCTTAGCCAAGGGGGTTCAGGTGGCGTTTAAAACATTTTTATAAACTTTTATACACGTTGATCAGTTTTAATAGATGTAAAAGTGCACTAGTGTGTGTCTGGCTCTATTATTGATCAAGTGATAGAGGTTGATATGACATTTAGAATGTAAGCAGAACTAAACAATAGTGTTTAGAGACATTTACATTTAGTCATTTAGCAGACGCTTTTATCCAAAGCGACTTACAAATGAGGACAAGGAAGCAATTTACACAACTATAAGAGCAGCAGTGAACAAGTGCTATAGACAAGTTTCAGGTGTGTAAAAGTCTAAGAAGCAAAACATTAGTAGAAATTTTTTTTTTTTTTTTTTTTTTTTTTTTTATATAAGAGAGAGAGAGAGAGAGAGAGAGAGAGAAAGAGGGCTCAGTTAGTGGTATAGCCAGAGAGGCAATTGCAGATTAGGAGGAAAAGTGGAGACTAAACAGTTGCGTTTTCAGTCGTTTCTTGAAGACAGCAAGTGACTCGGCTGTTCTGATGTAGTTAGGGAGTTCATTCCACCAACTGGGCAGATTGAATGTGAGAGTTCGGGAAAGTGATTTCTTCCCTCTTAGGGATGGAACCACGAGGCGACGTTCATTCACAGAACCCAAGTTTCTGGAGGGCACATATATCTGCAGAAGTGAGAGCAGATAAGAAGGAGCACAGCTAGAGGTCACTTTGTAAGCAAACATCAGAGCTTTGAATTTGATGCGGGCAGCAACTGGCAGCCAGTGCAAACGGGTGAGTAGCGGAGTGACATGTGCTCTTTTGGGTTCATCAAAGACCACTCGTGCTGCTGCGTTCTGAAGCAGCTGAAGAGGTTTGATAGAACTAGCTGGTAGCCCGGCTAGCAGAGAGTTGCAATAGTCCAGTTTGGAGAGGACAAGAGCTTGGACAATGAGTTGAGCTGTATGTTCAGATAGGAAGGGTCGGACCTTTCTGATGTTGTAGAGTGCGAATCTGCAAGATCGGGCAGTTCTAGAAATGTGCTCAGAGAAGTTCAGTTGGTCATCAATCGTAACTCCAAGGCTTTTTACCATTTTGGATGCAGTGATGGTTGCCCCATCCATCTGGATTGAAAAGTTATGGTGAAGAGTCGGGTTGGCAGAAACTTCAAGCATTTCCGTTTTCATGAGGTTAAGCTGGAGATGATGATCTTTCATCCAGTGTGAAATGTCTGACAGGCAGGCTGAAATGCGAGCTGGAACCGAGGGATCATCAGGGTGGAAAGAGAGGTATAGCTGGGTATCATCAGCATAGCAGTGGTAGGAAAAACCATGTTTCTGGATGACTGTTCCTAAAGATGCCGTGTAGATAGAGAAGAGAAGTGGTCCAAGCACAGAGCCCTGAGGTACCCCAGTGTATAGATGCTGTAGGTTGGACACCTCTCCCCTCCACGACACCCTGAATGACCTGTCCGAGAGGTAGGAACTGAACCATTGAATAACAGTGCCTGTGACGCCCAGTGACTCAAGCGTAGATAGCAGGATCTGGTGGTTTACAGTGTCAAAAGCAGCTGATAAATCCAGCAAGATGAGGACAGATGATTTCGAGTCTGCTTTAGCCAGTCTGAGGTCCTCCACGACCGAGAGCAGGGCAGTCTCAGTTGAGTGGCCTTTCTTAAAGCCAGATTGCTTGTTGTCCATGAGGTTGTTTTGAGTAAGAAAGTCTAGGACTTGATTGAACACTACTTTCTCCAAAATCTTGGCCATGAATGGAAGCAGGGATACCGGTCGGTAGTTTTCAAGTAGCGTTTGATCCAGGTTGGGTTTCTTTAGCAGAGGGGTTACCCTAGCCTGCTTAAATGAAGTAGGGAATAGACCAGAGTCAAGAGATGTGTTAATTCTGTGAGTCAGTGTTGGTATGACTGCAGGAGAAATGGCTTGCAGGAGATGAGAGGGAATGGGATCTAGCGGACAGGTGGTTGCATGGCTTGATAGCATGAGATTGGACACCTCAGACTCAGAGAGCTGGGAGAAAGAGGTGAGTGTGTGTGGTGTTGGTGGTGTATCTTGCGTGTTTGTTGTAGGTGCAGCAAATTGAGCACTGATTTTTGCAATTTTGGTGCAAAAGAATGTAGCAAAGTCATCAGTAGTGAGTATGGAGGATGCGGGTGGAGGAGGAGGGTAGAGGAGGGAGGAAAATGTTTTAAAAAGTAAGCGAGGATTGGTGGCACTGTTGACTTTCTGACGGAAGTATGTCTGCTTTGCAGAAGTAACCTCAGTCGAGAAAGAGGACAGAAGAGTTTGGGATGTTATGAGCTGTTCAGGATTTTTAGTTTTTCGCCAGAGAGAATAATAATCCCATTAATGTAGTTACAGTACATGTCTCTGTCGAAGGTCAGTGAATTTAAGATAATTATTAAAAAAGGACAAGCCATTCTCGTACGTGATTGTGTTCTTTGTGTGACAGAAATGTAGGTAATAGCTTTTTCCATCCAAATATATTAATTAACTTTATGTGCAAAACTGCAATAAAAGATGTGCGAATAAAGCAGCGTTTCCATCCAACGAGTCAAAGAGAACAAAATCAACACTTCCTGATTATCTGGAGCCAAATATCAACAGTAAAAACAGAATTTACTGCGGTAGAAGAAGCTGCATCAATCTTTTCTTTATTTAATAAATGTAGCCTACTCGCGCCTCAGAAGACAACACTAACACTGAATGCGTGGTGGCATTTGAAGCCAGGAGACGTGGAGAACAGACGCTCTTGACACGCTCCAAACGCTCTGGAGGTCATTAATATTATAATAACATTCATACTGAAACGGTTCAGCCGTTTTATAATGAGCAAATCAACATTTCAGATGTGTTACAGTGTGTTCAGCCTGCTGGTGTGTCCATTCACACACATTTCTATCATCATATGATCTCTTATAATAAACCTTTATTAATACACACACTGGAATTTGTTCAGCAAAAGTGTTTCCATCATAGTTTAGGCGCATCTTTTCTATCGAATAAAAGTTTATCCTACTCAGTTATGCGCCTGTTTCTTATGCATATTTTCAAAGTTATGTGCAGCTTGACGTTTCCATCAAAAAATTTTTACGCATCTCCAAAATAGGTGGGTGGAAGCATAAGGGTAAGGAGAGAAATACTGCTTCATCTTTAAAAAGGGGAGGAGACCGACAGAAACTCTGAGTTTAGAGAATAAACCTGCTCCTGACCAGGTTAGGTTCACAGAGTAAGTGACCACAGTAACTGACTCTGAGTTAAAGTTACCTCTCTTTCAGAAACAGGCTTGACTTACCCTGCTTTCTCCAGTTTAACAAACCTGCTATTTTGAAACTAAAACCCAGAGTTACTTTCATTCCAGGGTTAAAATACTCTGAGTTTTCACTTAACCTCCTTTCTGAAACATGTTTGAGTTTATCTTATAATTCAAATGGCCATATTCTGACTGAGGGAAGCTTAATGTTCTAGCCCATTTGTTATTTGCCTATTCACCTTATTCTCCGTGGACGAGCAGGCGCAGCCATTTGAATCATTTTGGCTCGAGACTTCCGCTCTCATTCACTTCCATTCATTTTTAGAAGTTAAAAACAGCTCGTTCTGCTGCTTGATGTTGCAAACTGATCTTTTCTTATTATATTATTCTACTTGGTCTGTATTCTAATGCAAACATTTGTTTGTAGAGTGAGTAGTTTGACCGTTTTCTGCCGTTTATTATTCCTAGTCATTTCTCCCACAGGCAGCTGAATCAGAAGTTCTAAAACAATCGCAAAAACGAGCGCACTTCCGCATTAAAGAATAAGGTCAATAAGCTTCAGTTTTTAGTTTAAAACATGATAATAAATTTGTATTTTAAAAATAAGAATCTTTTCATATTTCTTTTCTAAACTTTCTTTATTTTTAAAACTATTAAACTTACAGTTTAAAAGCACAAGGGGCTGACAGTGCATGTCTGACACAGTGACATTAAAAGAACGTTAATTAACTGATAAAGAGAGAGTTTAATAAAGACCTATGTTTATTTTAGCCACAGTGCAAATGAAACATGTCTCATATACGAGTATTAATAAAAGATAGAGCACAGCCTGTAGTTTTTCTGATAAATTGTTTCAACCAAAATTGCACATGCTACTCTGAAAGATCAGCAGAACTGGCTGGATCATGCTGTTTATTCTGCACTTAGTTTTCAGGGCATATTATTCAGACTATTTCAGCCTCTCACCATTATAATAGAAATGGTTTTAAAGACTTTTATCGTTATATAAAGATGTTCTTCTTTATGTGCAACCGAACTAACGCTGGTGAAAGCAATGTAATTAAAAACAAACTGATGCATGCGCACAGAAGACATACCCGCATGCCTCTCGCACCACTCCTGCTTGACGTGATGCTTGCGTTCCTGCTCCGGTATGAATACCGGTTGTGAACATGCATGCAAAAAAATATGAGCTGCTCACGCATTTTAAAACACACTTGGTTTACAAATAAATGTTAATAAAAATCTGTAATTTTCTGTAAGGGAAGGGTTCACTCTTATTACTGTCATAACTATGTTATTAAAAATATAAATTTAAGGTAATACTGCACATTTCAGAGGGGCTGTGTTTTATGGCAGGGTAACAGCCTTTAAAGGGCCCATAGTTGACCTCTTTTTTATGATTTATTATTAATATTCTGGTTGTTCTGAGTGTGCCAGTTTAGGTTCAGTTTAAAACACAGTTCAGATTTATTTATTATAATGTGTTAAAGTGTCATGTTGGGGGCGTGTCCACAGCTCGCTGATTTAGGGGTGTGTTGCTTCACAAGTAAATTAGTTTCGGCTTCCCGCCCAACGTAACAAGGGGGCGGGGCCATGAGCTCACCCGCTCTGCGTTTGAGGAGCAGGAGAGAGAGGATCAGCATTCAGTCGTACATGTACGACTCTGACACAGACCAAGCAGAGAGTACAAAATCATGTGTGTCTTTGTACAGTTTTACAGCCAACTGTGTGCTAGTTTCAAGTGCCGAGCTTGTACACAGAAACTAATAACCACGCACACTGAATTAACTTTGACTGAGACACCGGATGCGCCGCTCGAAGCCGCGACACGGCACACCAGACACACTCTGTGGTCGCGCCACGCATTTTTGAATTCTAAACATAGGTTTCTGCAGCGGTCCGCGGCGCCCAGCCGTCGACTTGAGTGTACCCTGATAGAAACCGATGTTTAGAGTTCTAAAACGCATGCTAGTTAAGATCACAGGGAGCTTCTGGGATCGTGAGAAATGCAAACGGCTGAAGTATAAGGTAGACTCAATGAGAAGTACACATGTTTGCAAACCTACCTAAAGAAACAACCAATAATTCCGATTAGAGCGATAATGTGGAGAATATTGATCTTGTGTTGAGCCCAATGAGCCTTGCATCTAAAAATAGAGCTAGCGTGTTCCTTTAGTGATATCGCTTCGACTCACGCTGAAAATGGCGGACGTGAATCAACAAACTGAGGATATGATGACGCGCCTGTCAATCAATATTGGTGGGCGGGGGGACCGCTCTCCTACGTAAAGTTGCGGTCGGTTTGAACACCGCTCCAATTGGTCCACCGTTTTTATGTTGTTAAATTGAAAAAAAAGCACTGGGTGTGTTTATATCACTTCAATATGACGGTCTATACACCATACATGCACATATGTCTGTCTAAACAGCTTGAACAGTAGATTTTGTACCATAGGTGCCCTTTAAGGTACAGGTGTTTAATGTCAGTGAGTTTTTAGTAGTTGACAAAACTAAAGTTTAAATAATATGATGATCTTATTTTGACTAAGCTTAGGATGGATGAAGTCAGGGAATTTAGACTTAATAAACCTAATTCTTGGCCATGTGTCGGGTCTAGGACAACAATAGATAATTGCTGGAAATATATTTTTTTCTGTTCTATACAATTGTCTAAAATTTAATTCTAATGAAATTAATAATCATTCATTAATTTTCCTTCAGCTTAGTTTCTATTTCAGGAGTCGCTAAGGCGGAATGAACCAGCAATTGTTCTGTCAAATGTTTTATGCAGCGGATGCCCTTCCAGCCACAACCCTGTACTCAATCACACACACACACTACGGCCAGTTTAGTTAATCAGTTCCCCTATATTGCATGTGTTTGGACTGTGGGGGAAACCGGAGTACCCGGAGGAAACCCACACCAACACGGGGAGAACATGCAAACTCCACACTGAAACACCAACTGACCCAGCCGAGACTCGAACCAGCGACCTTCTTGCTGTGAAGCGACAATGCTAACCACTGAGCCCCTGTGCACTGAAAAAAAATGATGTCTGCAAAACTGTTGCAAACAATTTATTTGTGTTGAATTTAAACAAACAAATTAAATTTAAGAAAATTCAACTTAATTTGTTTGTTTAAAATTCAACCCAAATAAATTGTTTACAACCCCTTAACGTAAAAAATTTTTGTAAATAAAAGGAATCATCTTTGAATAATTTTTTTCAGTGTACTGTCCTGAAATTAATATATTTATGCAAGATTTCTTAAATGATTTTAGCATACCACTTCAGTTGTGTCACATTGTACAGTTACAATTAGAATAGATTTATTTATTTAGAATAGAATAATTGTATAATAATAACAATAATAATAATAATAATAATTTTATTAATAATAAAGTATTTTATAAAAAGTATATTTTAAAATAATATTTTTACAATTGTTATATTTGTATAAATAAATGGGGGCGTGGCTTTGTGTGGGGTGTGTGGCTTGAGTCATAGGGGCGGGGCAAATAAAATAAAAATTCTAAAAGCAGAAGTTAGCAGCCCTGCTAAATCTATGCCCATGCTTCATTGAGATCTTCAGTGTCCTGCTCACTTTACTTACAGCTCTCTAACATATATACTCGTATGCAGTTCTAACCATTTCTATTGAAAATGTTTTAAACACACAGATCTTAATATTTTTCAAACCCTGGTTAAGCCCTGAATCAAAGGTGAATGTAAGAAAAACAATGTGTCTTACCTCATATGAGGGCACAGCTTCATCAACGGGTCTGAATGTGTGATTAGCGTGTATCTGTGAGTCTCTACACACCACACACACAGGCTGATTATCATCCAGGCAGAAGAGTTTCAGCTTCTCTCCGTGTAAACTGCACATCACCTCTGATCTTGACGAATGTTGCTTATACGCCTCGATCAGGTTTTGTAACACGAAATTATATGGAGGATCTTCCTTGGAGGATCTCTTCCTACACATGGGACACTCCTGAGTGCCCTTGATTCTCCAGAACTGCTGAAGACACTCTTTACAGAAACTGTGACCGCACGATAAAATCACAGGACTTCTGAAGGTTTCAGCGCACACGGGACACGACAGCTCTTCTACAGACAGAGAATCCATTTCCTCACGTAAAGCTTCAGCCATGTTAACTTTGCTTTCACTTTCTGGATGACTGGCAAAAGCCAACGACTTTAGGAACTATTAATATCTGATGTTTAGAAAGAAACGACACCAAAAATGACCTTTAAAAGGTGCAGGCTATCTCTCGGATCTCCCCAGGTCGCTGATTATTTCACGGTTTTTTCGAGAAACCGAGAAGAGAGTTTCTTCCTGCGGAGTTAAACGAGTAGGTGGAGTTTCTAAACAACTTTGGGTGTGTTCAAACCGGTCATCCTGACGGTCTCTCAGGTTTAGATTTAACAACATTAACTGGGATTGAATTGTAATATTGTATAACGTATTTTAACCTCTATGGTAAATTAAAAAGTAAAAATAAATAATAAAAAACAGTTTTCATAAATGATTGCATTAGGTGATTTTGCTGGTTTGAAATAATTAAATTTAAGCTAAAAATAAACAACTCTCCAAATAGAATTTATGCGTTATTATGCTTAATTAATATTTTTTCCCTTGTGCCATCTCGTTTCTTTGTGTCTCTTTCTCTCTATACTTTTATTATTTCTTTAATCCTATTTCACAATTCCCTAATTTTCCCCTTATAAAAAGGTAATCTCTGTATGGTTTATACAGACTATACTATTCGTTTGATTTGTATATAATGAAGCTGTTTTGTTGTCATCCCAAAAACAAACAAACAAACAAACAAACAAACAAACAAAAAAGCTATCCAAATAGTATATAAATCATGAACATGGATTTAATAAGGCTATCAAACAGAGTGTGTTCCCATCACTCCATATCTGTTTTTAAATGAATGAAAACAAGTTTTTAATTGATCATTTCCACTACATCATGAAGACAAATTATAATAGAAGGAAAATAATATTTAAATATATTGATACATTGTTTATCAATATTACTGCTGAAAAGCTTATTGTGAATGAAATTAATAAAATGAAATTAATAAAATCGTAGTTCCATTTCAACAAGAAGCTTTCTCCATCAGCATTAACAATGATCACCAGCAGGGGGAGCAAAGACGCCGCAAATCATTACAGCATTGGCACGTTTAGCTGGCAGACATTATTATTAAAAGCTTTTTATTGTTTTAAACTGAACATACAAACAAAATGACACATACTTACAATATTATCTGAAGTCATATCTTCCCAAGGATGAGTTCCATTGTAGGAAACAAGGATAAAAGAGTAAAATGTATGAATAAATCACAATAAATTGAATAAAAACTAAGTGTAGGAACTTATATACCATATTCTAAGCAGAGTTAAAACCAGCAGTCATGGAAGCCTCATTGTGCCCCCCCCCTTCGTCTCCTTCTTAATTAAGTATCGCCCAGAGCTTAATTCCAATACACACTCTCCTTCCAACTTTATAAAACAAAGGACGGGTTGTAACCATCAGTTAATAAGTGATGGCCCATTGGGAAAGTCCGGCCATTTGGCCCCTCACATGACTATGTTAATTAACTTGCACCCAAAAGAAGAAAGACACATGTTTGTCTCTTCGGGCGTGTGATGCTCCCCCTCCCCTCGTGCTGTAAAAAAGATAACACTCGTATTGTTTCGGGACAAAAGGCCAGCACGATTTTTGGACATTTCACGTTTAAAAGTGTGTTTGCTCTAATGTTTTGTTGCTAATAGTTGTGTTTGTTTTACTACGTATGTAAGCAAGTATATTCACTATGGGGTGCATGTAAATGAAACGTCATAGCGTGTGTAACGCATGTAATTAACTGTATTTGATAAAGGCCGTGATGTTTGATGTCAAACTAAAGCTATAAGGCTTAAGAGAACATTGGTTTAAATGATAAAACTGTATCTATAAATAGTAGTTAATTACAGAGCTTTATTGAGTTTTGATAACAGTAAAGTGAAGTTTTATGCCACGGGTTTCCCCCTCCCTGTCGGAGACAACAAGGAAAAAGAGGGAGGGTAGACTCGCAAAGTAGCTGTGTCATTGACGTGCTTTTACATCAATGAAAGGTGGTGTACAGATGTAACAGTTTTAAAGAAGATGTGCTGTCCAGATCTCAAAGCACTGTTTATTAACTGTAAGCGTTTTTACTCCCCTCGTGAGTTCTGCTCGTTCATCCTCGTCAGTGTTTACATTCCTCCGCTCGCGCACGCTAGCCTGGCGATACAGTAACTAGCTGATCAGATCACGGTGTTAGAGCAACAACACCCGGACTCTGCTTTAATCATTCTCTGGGATTTTAACAAAGCAAAACTGTCCCGTGAACTGCCAAAATATAGACAGCATGTGACATGTCCCACAAGAGACAGAAATATACTGGATCACTGTTATACTACAATAAAGGATGCATACCGCTCCGTCCAACGAGCAGCTTTGGGACACTCTGACCATTGTTTGATTCATCTCATTCCAACCTACAGGCAGAAACTGAAAACAGCCAAACCTGTATTAAGATCTGTGAAAAGATGGACTAACGAAACAGAGCGGGATCTACAAGCCTGTTTCCACCTCACTGACTGGAGTGTTTTTGAAGCTGCTGCAAACGATCTGGATGAGCTCACAGAGACTGTAACATCTTATGTTAGTTTCCTAACCCCCCACACCCACTCTGAACTGCTCTTCACGCCACCATTAACACCTCCACCACCCCCCGCCTCCCCCATACCTGCCCTACAGTTTGACGAAGAGGAGGTGCGCCAGGTCTTCCGGAAACAGAAGAGGAAAAAAGCACCAGGCCCAGATTTTATAACACCAGCCTGTTTAAAGTCCTGTGCTGACCAACTGACCCCCATCTTCACCCTGATCTTCAACAGATCACTGGAGCTGTGTGAAGTGCCCTCCTGCCTCAAACGCTCCACCATCATCCCCATCCCAAAGAAACCCAGACTTACCGGACTAAATGACTACAGACCAGTGGCACTAACATCTGTGGTCATGAAGTCCTTTGAAAAACTGATGCTGGCCCACCTGAAGGACATCACTGAACCCTCACTGGACTCTCTTCAGTTTGCCTACAGAGCAAACAGGTCTGTGGATGATGCGGTTAATATGGGACTGCATTATGCTTTGCAACACCTAGACAGACCAGGGACCTATGTGAGGATGTTGTTTGTTGACTTCAGCTCGGCGTTTAACACTATCATCCCAAAACTTCTCCTGCCCAAATTAACTCAGCTCTCTGTGCCCACCTCTGTCTGTCAGTGGATCAACAGCTTCCTAACGGACAGGCAGCAGCTGGTGAAGCTAGGAAAATTCTCATCTAGCATCCGCACAATCAGCACTGGTGCCCCCCAGGGGTGTGTCCTCTCCCCACTGCTCTTCTCCCTGTACATGAATGACTGCACATCAAAAGACTCCTCTGTGAAGCTCTTGAAGTTTGCAGACGACACCACACTTATCGGCCTCATTCAGGACGGTGACGAGTCTGCTTACAGACAGGAGGTTAAGGAGTTGGCTGTCTGGTGTAGCCACAACAACCTGGAGCTCAACACGCTCAAAACAGTGGAGATGACAGTGGACTTCAGGAGAAACCCCCCTGCACTCCCCCCACTCACCATCATGAACAGCACTGTGGCTGCAGTAGAGTCATTCAGGTTCCTGGGCACCACCATCTCTCAGGATCTGAAGTGGGACACTCATATAGACTCTATTGTGAAGAAAGCCCAGCAGAGACTGTACTTCCTTCGTCAGCTGAGGAAGTTCAACCTGCCACAGGAGCTACTCGTACAGTTCTACTCAGCTGTCATCCAATCCATCCTCTGCACTTCAATTACCGTCTGGTTCGGCTCAGCTGCCAAAACCGACCTCCGTAGACTACAGCGAATAGTCCGGACTGCTGAACGAATCACTGGCACTACCCTTCCTACACTTCAAGAACTGTACTCTTCCAGAGTGAGTAAAAGGGCTCGCAAAATCACTCTGGACCCCTCACACCCAGCACACTACCTGTTCGAACTGTTACCGTCTGGTCGGCGCTTCAGAGCACCGAGCACCGAGCACAAAAACAGCCAGACACAGGAAAAGTTTCTTTCCTCAGGCTGTCTACCTTATGAACAGTTAAATATTCTCCTACTGTGCAATAAATATGTGCAATACTTTCTCATACGCACTTGTACACAGCACCTTATATCAATATACAATGCAATACTTTCTACATTCGCACTTGTACACAGCACCTTATAACCTGTATATTTATAACAATCTGTACATACAACTCAACATCCAGGTTTCTTGACTAACCGCATCTGTTTAATGTTCATCTTTTTTTATTATTATTATCTTATTTTTTCAGATTTATTTTGTGTTGTCACTTGTCACTTTATGTACACTGGAAGCTTCTGTAGCCAAAACAAATTCCTTGTGTGTGTGAAGCACACTTGGCAATAAAACCGATTCTGATTCTGATTCTGATTCTGATTTGCTGGATTCAGGGTTTATTATTTATATTTGCTCAGATATTTCAGACTCACGTGATTCTGCAGTGGATCCACTGATGGTCTCTGTGACATTAAACACTGAAAAACACAGAAATAATCATTAATAATCATCATCATCATGTTCACCACCATCATTTTTACTCATTCTGACCACACAAATAAAAACACACTGCAGATGTGCATCAATATGAACAAGTTAAAATCTATTGAAGAGAAAAATGTCTGTCAAAATGGTATTAAAAGTATCCAGGCCTGCGGTCAAAGGGATCTTTTTTCTTCACTCATTCACATCATTTAGTTTTTAATTATGAAGTTTACTGCGTTTTGTGCTGGATAACCTGCTGGAATAATAATGTGTGCTTTTTGATGTAACACAAATATTTACTACAGTATGGTTAAATTGTTTACCATACTCTATTAAGAACAAATACTAATTTATAAATATGCATTAAACTAAGTTTATATTATGGGTTTTAAATAATGTTATGAATAGCGTTTTAGATAATATTATAATTTAAGTCAAGAAATTTCAGGAAATTTCATTTATTGTGTGTTATTCACAATTCATTAACTACTGGCTTATTGTCTGCCTATTATTAAGATATTAGCTGTTTAGTAGTTATAAAGTATGCTTATGAAGTATAATCTTATTCTGCATTCCTAATCCTATCCAATACATATAAATAATTATAAACTTTATTTTTATACAGCACCTTTAAAAGTAGCATACCAAGGCACTTTACAGACATATAAAATGTGCAGCAGTAAAAGATACATGCCAGGACAGATGCAAAGAAAAAAACACTAATAAAAAAACAATTAAAAACACATAAAATGCTACTAATATTAAATCTAAAAATCAAATAGTGCTAATCAAACATCAGATTGAGATGTCTTTGTGTTTTACTTGTAAACAGACTAAATCAGTGGTGGGCAAACTTTTTAGACCAGAGGGCCTCATCAAGTTTTGCAAACCAAGTGCAGGGCCACATGTCAAATTCTTCAAAAAATTACTTTTATTTATAGTGGCAGTATGCATGGAACATGTAATATCAGACAGAAACGGGTCACATTAACACACATTTTTCAATAGTTATTATTGAGTCATAATTACAAGTCAAATTAATTTGCACTGCTGTTTATATTTACTTATCAATCATAAAACAATGAAATAATCCCTTATAAAATATAATAATAATAATGTAATATTGTTTACAGTGGAGAATAGAAAAGATATTGTCTGATAGCAAAAATCTCATAACAATAATAAAATAATTAGAATGTTTGCGTGAAAAATGCAGACTTAGGTTGTAGTCTTTAAAAACAGCAATACTTTCTTGGCATATTAGACATACCGCTTTCTGTCCAACATTGGTGAAGAAGTATTTTGTTGTCCATTCTTCCTTAAACACATGTCAAGGCAGTAGTTTGCCCACCTCTGGACTAAATGTAAACTGGTTAAATTAGCCGTGACATAGTCTAATTAACACACTTCATTGTGCATTATTATTGCATGTATATATTACTTTTGAAGAGATATTATATACAGTTTATAACTGCAGTTTAACTACATTTACGTTTACTCTTACTCCAATCAGTTGGAGCAATGATTATTGTGAAAAGAGCTAAACAAGTAAACTTGAACTGAACTGAATTGAACTTGTAAAAGAACAAGTAACAACCACATTTGGTCAATTATCAGGCTTACGAAACTAATTTAAACATTTCTTTTTATATATTTAGTATATTTGAAGTGTAAAGGTTGACTTCAAATATACTAAAAACGGTAGAAACCTAAATTAGAAACCTTAAATCAATCAATCAAATACTTATTTCAATAAAATTGCGACGAACTCACAATTGCGCTGTTAATTTAACACGCTTTTACACGGGGTCTGCGCCAGAGAAACCTGGACGAGCACTGAAAAAAATGGTTCATTGGATTTACTAAAGTTTTTAAGGTAAGTGATTGCAAATAATTAATCTGGGCTCAATTTAAACAAACAAATCAAGTTAACTAAGTGTAATTTCACCAAATTTACAAAACTAAGCATAAATACATTTTATTTCAGACACCTCACTAAAATTACGATAAAAGAGTTTCGCTGAGGGATATTGCTCCTAAATTATCTTCAATCATTTCAGTTTATTTTCTTTATTTTTTTTGGCATTTTTAAAAAGTCGTACATGGCTTTATCCATTATTATTATTATGTTTTTAATTTATTTATGGTTTAAATTATTACCAAGGCAGTTTCAGTGCTCTCGTGTGTTTTAATTTAGATTTCAGTCACCTTTTTGCAAATCATGCTCCGTGTATAACAGCAGAAAATAAAGGAAAACGCAGTTGAAAGTTTGGCTATTATTCATCAAAATTAGGTGTGCTAAAATGCCTAATCAGAAGCATAACAAGAAAACACCACGTCAAACAGCCTGTCTATTTATTATTAAACAATATATTTACAAGAATTAGTTTATATTTCATTTTAATTTCAAAATGTAAATGTTATTCAATAAGAACACGCCTCGAACCAGCAAGAGGGCCTCTAGTTCGAGTCCCGGCTGGATCAGTTGGTGTGTCTGTGTGGAGTTTGCATGCTCTCCCCATGTTGCGTAGGTTTCCTCCGAGTGCTCCGGTTTCCCCCACAGTCCAAACATATGTGCTATAGGGGAATTGATGAACTAAATTGGCCGTAGTGTATGAGTGTGTATGGGTGTTTCCCAGTACTAGGTTGCAGCTGGAAGGGCATCTGCTGCGTAAAACATATTTTGGAATAATTTGTGGTTCATTCCTCTGTGGAAACCCCTGCTTAATAAAGGAACTAAGCCAAAATGAAAGAGCACACCTGCTGACTCGATGTCGAAGCGCCAGTAAAAGCCTAAAGACATAGTTTTAAAGTTAATAGCCTTGATGAAATCTGAAATTCAACTCCTGCTCACTGATATTAATTCTCCTCCACAAATAACGAAAACATGTTTAATCCACAAGGAGACGCATACAGCTTGGTATATGCAACAATATGGAATAAAATCACTGTCATAAATATTTCGTGCGTAAATAAAATTCACGCATCTGTAAGGTTTCTTACAGATGTCCTGTTATAGTTAAACACCGTTCAGTGATTCACTGAGAGACTCTGCGCTCGCTGCCTGTAATGTTAACTCACATTATGCTAGCTCTCTATTCTCGGCCCGTTCTTAATTTTGATTCTGTAAAATGTCCAAGAAACACAGTGAAAATGGACCTCATTAAGTCTCCACCTTTATTACAGCTCATGACGGACATTTCTCACAGAGGGAATAACAGAAATCTTACCTGAGACGGTGTGTGTGGAGCTCGAGTGTCCAGCAGGCGTGCCGTTGTGATCGATGACTCTCGCTTGTTTATTAATGCATGTGACAGCGGTGACGTTATTTTGACAGTTTGATTCGTACTTGTAATCAGGTCGTCGTGTCCGTAGTGAAACTGTATTTGGTGTGTGTAAAGTACACCCATCGTAAATTCATCAGTCATATACAAACAGACAAAGAAAATGTCATATCTGTGTCTGTTCTAATCGCAGATCTTGCAATTGTACCCTCGTAACATTACGAGTACGCTCTGTTTTCCTTTACGATTTTATAATTACGGATGCGTGAATTTTATTTACGCACAAAATATTTATGACAGTGATTTTATTCCATACGATACCATTTAGGCTAGATTTGACATTTTATTTATAAAATAAAACCTTGAATCTTAAATCTTTGGAGTGCTTTTTTTGTCTTTAAATTAAAATGACACTGATTAGCCTATTTTACACTGATTAAACATTAGAAATTATAAGTAGGCTTAAGCTGAGACAGATTCCCCCATTCAGAAATAATTAAATCAACTCAAAATAAATGATGTTATAAAATACAATGAATGGATAATTTAATAAATAATATGAATAATCCTCTGAATAAATTACTGTTATACATTGCTGTGAGGGGTAGGGTTAGGGCTGGAGTAGGGGTAGATGTTATCAAATATAATTCATTGATAATTTAATAAATAATTCTCAGTAAAGTCTGGCCACAGCTGTATCCCTTCTAGCTACAGCATGCTCCATTCCCACTCCGTCAGCCATGATTCAACGGTCTATACTAGCTAGATTAATCCTTGACAGCTATGCCTATTTTAGGTAATCAGTGATTTCATTATATATGAATGAATAATGGTTTGAAATCAGAAATATTCTGAACATTAAAAAATTTAAAATGCACCTCAAAAAGTGTTTAATATTACTGAGGGGATGGTCAAAATGTGTGATTTCTCTCAGATTGATGGAGGGTCTAAAGGGGATGGTGTAATGTGACTATCATCACTATAGATCATTCCTGAATGGAGGAACAAGTCTTGTTGTGTCTCCCCTACAGAGGTTGAAGAGGCGAACTGTTGTTTTCTAGATAACAGCCGCTAGATGGCGCTTTAGCTGCTCTGCCGCCATTGTGGAGTGGAAATGAAGATCTTACCTGATTGCGGAGTTGGTATAGATGCACTGACGGGGTCTGTGCTATTAAACGCTGAAAAACACAAGAATATAACAAAAAAAGCTAATACATAAGATCAAATTGTGCAGCAATTAAAAAATAATCTGGACAGGACACAGGACACAAATTTGTTAACTCAGAGTTTAAGTACCAATTAAAGTAGCATGTTTTAATATTTGTTGTGCTCTCACTGACAGATTAAATAATAATAATAAAAAAATAAATAGAGCAATGACAAAAGTTTAATAACTAGCCAAATGCATTGGTTTAGTTTTTAACCCATTTGTTACAAGCAGTTTTTAATTTTTTAAACATCATTTTAGGGTCAATATATCATTATACAATAACTTGCCTAATTCCCCTAACCTGCCTAGTTAACCTAAATAACCTAGTGAAACTTTTAAATGTCACTTTAAGCTGTATAGAAGTGTCTTGAAGAATATCTAGTCTAATATTATTTACTGTCATCATGACAAAGAGAAAATAAATCAGTTATTAGAGATGAGTTATTAACACTATTATGATTAGAAATGTGTTGAAGAAATCTGCTCTCTGTTAAACAGAAATTGGGGAAAAAAATAAACAAGGGGGCTAATAATTCAGACTTCAAATG
>NC_079437.1:8047938-8090438 GCF_903798145.1 Danio aesculapii | reverse complement strand
GTTATTAAACACCTGAGTTTAAACAGTTTATTAAATTACTGAAAATATTAATTTACTGTTATTTGTAATTTTTTTGTAATTAGGCTTGTATGCAGCAGGTACAAGATACATCGACTCATTTGCAAAGCGTCACTTGAAGTTTGGATCCTATTAAGTAAAATGATGTTATTCGGATATCAGTGTTATACTTGTAAAAAAGTTTAGACATTTTAATATAACTTGTGTGTATATCGTAAATGTAAGCTTACATTTTGTGCGTATTTGCGCATATCAAGTGTACATTATCACACACACACACACACACACACACACACACACACACACACACACACACACACACACACACACACACACATATATATATATATATATATATATATATATATATATATATATATATATATATATATATATATATATATATAACATTACATATTCTTCGATAATTTCGATAAAAAGTCTGTTGGCTACTTCAAATATATATTTCTTACCAGATCCTTGGGCTAAATGAAGAGGTTAGGTAGCCTGGCGGGAACGAACGAGTCTAAGGGAGTGATTTCCTCAGAGATATATTGTTTGCACCTTCAGCACGCACGCAAGCCTGGCGTAGGTGAATATAGCATGGTTTCACACCCGTGTCCTGCTCTTCCTGGATATTGGTTCTCAGATCACATTAACTCTACCCGTGCAGGGTATTTCCAAATCTTTAAGTTGCATTCTAACGTGTTAGCCCTAGTTAACTTATGATAAAGAAAATCATACCATTTTAAAAATTCCCCCCAGTAACTGATTTCACTTCATCAACATTTAATTTTAACTATTTACGCAGTGTGTAAAATAACAGAAATGTGCTGTAGTTTATTACAAGGTTTTGTAGCGTATTATACAACACCAATCCAGACATGCACTGCACACTATTACACGTGCAGAAAAGACCCTTTTTACAACTTTTCAAGGTTAAAAGAGTTGTCAGAAGAACAATCAATATTTCAGAAGCAGAAATAAACGAGGGGAAAAACATGAATTATAAAGAATGTGAAGCAACGATTTAAGTACAATTGTTATGTGTGTGTGGGTCAGCTGTTTAACACATGCGTTCTTTACTATTCAATTCAATTCAATTCAATTCAGGTTTATTTAGGCTAGCGCTTTTTCAAAGCAGCTTTACAAAAGATGCATATTGTAGCATTAGTTAGTTATTGTAGGTTAGTTACAATAAAATATAAGTTATTATACACAGACATCGTTAACCTGCAATTTTATAGCCTATGGGATGTCTATATGGACATGTTTATTTCATATGCTGTCCTCTACTGCTGCTGTAAAATCGAATAAAACACATTGGGGACGGAAACGAGATGACTGTCTGTAGTTCAAGTAAATTTAAGTCTGTTCAGTTTCTATTAGAATCAGTATAGTCCCGCGTTAATGACGGTCGTAAAGTTAGTTTGACGTTTGAAAACCCTTTCAAAACCCTTTGCACATTTTATATTTTGAGCCAAACTACATCATATAGAGATACATTGTGCCCTAGTTGCACAAGGCTTAATTTCTCGAGAGAATTAACCATATGAATTTAACATTTTTTTTCATATGAAATAATACAATGACACCAGTTCCAAAATGTTCAGGAAAAAAATCCCAATTATTGCACAAGGCTCCGTTTTTGGAATTAGCATCATAGCTTTTAGTATGATCCCCGGCTGCGTTCATGGCATGAATGATTTCAGCGTCCACTACAAAGGAAGAGCAATTGCCAATCTGAAGTTCGCTAAAAACTGAACTGTAAAAAATAACTTTAAAAGCAAATTACACGTGAGAGATGTCTTTAGGTTTTGTTTTATTAATAAATTTATTAATAATAATTAATAATAAGTTTTAATAGGAATAGGGCATAGGGGGGATAACTGTGAATAGCACACAGCCAGGAGCACTACAGCTCCAGAGGGGTAGCTCAACTGCACGCGTTTGCCACGCAGTTTGCGAGTGTTCATTGAAACAAGGGATTCGGGAAATAGCAAATCACTGAGCCACACGTGTAGTGCATTTCTGTGTAATCACTCTCTTGTTCCAGCCACACATACTCAAGTTGAAACTTGTGTTCGACTCTTTATTGTTGACCTTATTTAACAATACCCAGCAAACATTTGGACGTCCGATTACCGTTGAAAAGACGTCGCTCCGCCACGTTGCGTCCTGGTTGAAAAGTAGTGCCAAAATGAAAATCCAACCGACGTCTTTTACGTCTTCTGGCCGTGAATCGCACGTCATTTCTACACGGTCCCTGCACGTCGAAATATGTCATGTTCTGGACGTTTTCTGGTTGTTTTTAAAACGTGTTATTTCTTTATAATAAGTGTTTTAATAGCCTAATTATACATATAAAACAATCTAACTTATTATTTAAAGCTGTGAAATGCAATCAGGTCCAATTTCAGACCAGTTATACCTGAACGTCTTTATAGCATTGTAATCACGTGTAAATCATGATTAATACATTATGTAAGGATGCAATGGTGTTACGATTAAAGCAAATTATTTATTGTGCATATACTAACACAGTAACAGATATACATCACTGTTAAACAGACACATCTAATAAAAATAAACAAAGCAACAACACAGAAATATGGACAACACAAGTGAAATGTTTTTATTTCTAATATTCTTCAGCTCTTCCTGGAAGGTGCTTGCTGTGTTCCTCCATTGCAGCATCTTTTTCTGTGTCTGTAGCATCTGGACTCACTTCACAGCATCTGAGGGAGGAGAATATGATATTGTATTATCCTACAACTAAAAACGTACAATATATCAAGAATTACTGTCATGTTTTGTGAATGAACAGCAACACGCAGAGCAGTATCTAATGTCAATACATACACATTCCCTACTACTCATCATTTTACAACTGCCCATATCCAGTTTTGTGACAAGCAAAGACTGTCATTCATGGCTTACACTAAAATTATAATTTAATATTTTTAGTCTGCTTGACAGCCTGAGTCTGTACAAACATTTTAAAACATCTGAACATTAGGCATGTCTATAAGGAGACGTACAATGATGAATAACAGATAAAATCTATAGTTTAAATAATATAACATATGGGGTTAATTGTTGGGGTAGTAAAACATATTTTCCTGAAATATTGTGCAGAAATAAACACAAACAATGCAAGATAAATATGTACCTGTTTATCAATCTTTTAATCAGGCTCGGACAGAACATCCACCAACTCCGGACAGTTGCTGAACCTAATTGTGACACCAAAATCCCAGTCAGAGCGATCCAGACAGACAGAGACACACATTCTTTCACATTTCAAACTTACACAGATGCGGTTCTTCTCTTCAGCTTTGATGAACACTTCACAGGATCTCGCTCTCAGAATCCAGTCTCTTAACAGAACATGTAGACCTGCTGGAGTCCACAATGACAATTACTGTAACAGAGCAATAGCTAATATCAGGCTTATGATGACGTTAACGTTTCTAGTTGCAATTATTTACTAAAGCGTTTATCAGGATACGCAGTAATAAGATCACAATACTCACCACAGGTATAAAAACTAGCTCTAGGTTTGCAAATGTGAACTCATACACATTATACACCTAAATACACTTTTAAGCATTCAACAAGTTTCTCACCTACTCTGGAGTGTCCTCAGGGAGTGGGATGACAAAGGATCATTTGCACTGGAGACAATTCTACAGACAAACAAAACAACAGTGAGAAAGGTAATAATGAAATTATTTAATGAACAGCAAATAAATAAATGCAAAGCCTTATATGATTCTTACAGTTGGCCTGGAGAAAGAGTATTGAATTCTGTCTGACAGATGACTGACTGTTATTCACCCTGCAAGACAAATTTGAACCTTAATGCAGTTTAATAAATTACAGTACAAAAACTATTTTACAGGAGCAGTTAAAAGAAAAGTGGTTAGACTTTACCTGTTAAAACTCCACATGAGCTAATAACACCTACATGCATACATTTACCATTTTATGTTAGTGTAAAATATTAAGTAAATAACTTTTTTATATACATGCTCATAAGTTTTGCTCTTTTTGTTAACGACAGCCTTTTAATGTAGGCTAAACTAAATCATTAATACTGGTATAGTAATAAATGATGGAGACAAATCTACAATAGAATGATACTATGTAGCTTTTTGTTAGCTTTTCTAACAAATTCGTGCATTATTATCATTATTAAATTGTTTTATTTATACACCATTCCACTCCAAACTCACCTGAAATGGTCATTTTCAGCTCTGACTGAACACACAGCAGGTGGATGATGGGCAGAGATGCTGGAAAACATGTTGACCAGCTGTCTTCGAGGACCAGTGTAGGGAACCCCTGATAAACTGCGCCAGATTCCTGTAATAACATGACATATTGCTTAAACGCGACTTACTTTTAGCATAACGGCTAATTTTAGCCTAATCAAAGCAACTCCACATCGCTACTGGCAATGTGCATCATTTATTTCAGTTCCTTCGTGTAAAACTCAATGTTATTAAACGAATACAAACTGTACTTACACGGTAGGAGTCTTGTGATCATTGTCCAACTTTTCGCCGCGTCTTCATGTTCTCGTCGTGCTGGACAAAACCGGAAGAAAATGAAATTTGAAAACAGCGCCCTAGAATCCCGCGGGATTATGTTAGTCATATCGCGAGATTTGTTAGCGTTAGGTGCAAAAAAATAAATAAAATTGCATTATGGTTTTAGAAACAGTGACTTTACTATCCTTTCACCGCACAGGACACTTTATGAATGTAATTGGTCAGTTGACAAGATGTAAATAAAAGTGATTTCTGTATTTCATAAAGATAAATCTGTTTTTAATGAGTTTAGATGCCTGAAATCTGTCCACGTACCCACTTGGGACACACATATATTAAGTGTATACCCAGATGTAAGTGCAATACTTTTTAATATTTCATAATTTCAGCAAGGGTATATGATGGACTATAAATGTACGTGTAAAGGACGTCATTTGTGGACTTAATCAGGACATGGTATATATTAAACTACATGTCCATAAAATCGTAAATACACGCAACCCCAATATAAATAGACATGTTTAAATGTATACAAGCATATATTAATGCATTTTAGAACATGTTGTGGATTGGTGCCGTGCGGTCGCGACGAATTTTGGCTGTGGAAAGCACGTCGCTTTCAGACCATCAGTACACAATTGATGCCGTCGCGGAGCGACATCTTTTGGCCGGGGAAAGCACGTCGTCGTCCGACCAATGTTTGCTGGGTAATAACCCTGACCCGGGGTATGTTTCCCAAAACCATCGTTAGCCAACTATATACTTATAAGGTCGCAAGTTCCGTCGTTACAAACATAGTTTGTTGATTTGCCGTTTCCCAAATCCGTCGCTCCAACGAACATTCGCAAACTGCGTCGCAAACTTGAGCGCTCGCAACTACAGCTCTGTCTTTGAAACACAGTTCCTGGCTGTGTTCTATTCCCACTTATTCCCCCTTTTGCCCTATTCGTTTAGAACATTCTAAGTAAATAAGCATTAAGGTCATCTCTCTTAGGTGTCATTTGCTTTCTAACTATTTTTACAGTTCAGTTTCATGTTTACAGTTGTGCTCCCTTCGCAGTGCCCTTTGAAAACATTGATGTCATTTTGAACACAGCCTCATGGCGGAAGCTATAGGTGACCAATCATTTAAAATCTGAATTTATGTTACGTCTCCAAAGCTTGTAAAAAACAAATTTCTTTTAATTTATAGTGGGTTAGGCCTATTTATTAAGTATCTGTACTGTATATGACATGGGCCAGCTGGTTAGAACTTTCTGCTGTGGTTTACAAGTGTCAAATAGTAAAAGTAACTTTAAAAAAACAAATAAACAATATCCTACTTTAATAATAAGAATAATAATAATCATCATCATCATCATCATTATCATCATCATCATAATTATTAATAATATTATTAAAGCATGATTTTTTTTATTTCTAATATATAATTATTAATTTCATTTATTGGTAAATCGCCTCATTATTTATAAAATTTATATGATATTAGAATACCTGTTAGATTTTGGAAGTGATTTCATGTTTTAGAATAGGATATGTCATATTAGTTCTCAATGGTAAAGTACTGGCACTCTTGCTCATTGTATTAATATAATCACTGAAGGGTTCATAATTATGTTTCAGTGTATTACGGTACTGTAGTGATGACGTCATGTTGTTTACGTGCTTTACGTCTCCACGTTATACTGTTGTTGAACGGAAGTGTTCGTCTCGTGTTCATGCTGTACAGAGAGAGCATGTGAAAGTGAGGAATAAAAAGACGCTGATAAAACGATTCGTTCTGTCTAGTGCTTAAGCTACGCACTAAAAGATCAACAGGTTATGGGCCCAGGCAGCGAGACAAGCGATCGTTTTTTGATAAAGCGAAGTTAACGCGACGTATTACGCGTGCTAAGTTAGCAAAGATGGTAAGCAGAGCGGGAGGATATCTAGCGCCACAGTTTCTGTTCGATGGATCAGAAGAAACGTTTGATCTATGGGAGACAAGATTCTTAGGACATCTACACACTCTGAAGGTAAAAGAAACTATTACATCAGCCTGCTGATGCTGAAGCGGAGCAACTAGCCGAAGACAGACGGAAGAACGCTGATTGTTATACTGAACTGATCAGACTGGTCGATGATAAAAGCCTATCACGGGTAAGACTTGATGCTGCCGATGACGGGAGAAAAGCCCTAAAAATACTGAAAGAGCATTACTCGGGCAAAAGTAAGCCACGCATTGTAACTCTCTTCACAACAACACAGACACAGGTTGTTTCTCCAGAACGGGCGTTTATTTAAGGTCGTCCATAATGTGCTTTGCGCCTGACGCCATGACGCCGTGAGAACTCGTTGGTCGCTTGTCATGAAAAGAGGGTCCTTGGTTTAATAAAGTCTTCTTCACTGTCCTTTTTGACTTATGACAGCAACAACTTTAAGCTCCCTAAACATGTAACTTTACACAGCATTGACATGTGTCTGTTCATCGTCCGTTTATCCGGCGATTCATAAACAAGTCACTCACATTACACGTCATTTCCTTAAAGTGACACGTTTCTATATTACATGTCTTAAAATACAACAAATGAAATAATACATTTAAACCTTCCAACACATTTACATTTATAAATACACTTCAGCCAAATTAATACAAAATATTATAACCTTAAATCACTAAAGAATGAAATATGAAACAAATATGTAAATAAATGTGCAATTATGCAAAATGCTTGATAACAGCACTTACACACATTATAAACATGTACACAGCATTGACTCAGCTTCGCATGAGTGACAATGAGAGCCTTACAGACTATTTGATACAAGCAGAAAACAACATTACAGCTTTAAGGGATGCTGGAGAATTAATAAGTGATGGACTTACCTTAGCGATGGTTCTCCGAGGACAACCGGACAAGCCACTAGCCATCCATATAACCCAAAATGAAGACGATGTCACGTTTACAGATTTTAAAAGAAGACTCAGAGTTCATGAGGAGACAGAGAAAATAAAAGTTGCTACTACAGATAATGTGATGAAGACCTACACGAGACAAGGGCAAGGCTCTTACAAACCACACACAAAAGATGGAAAAGATGAAGATGTAAATATAATATGCTGCAGATGTGAAATAAAAGGGCACAGGGCCCGGAAATGCTACAAAAGAGTGTGGTGTGATCACTGTAAAAGTAATACACATGCTGAATTCCTGTGCAAGAAAAAGAGTGACCGAGATGGTGTCAGAAAATTTAAGGATGAATGTGACAGTGACCAGGATCATCTATTTAAAGCTAAACACTCAGAATATGAGAATATGTCACACAACATAAATGAGAAGGGCATTATGGTAGATGCTGGAGCGACATCACGCATTGTGAATGACATAAGAAAGTTTAAGGATTTTGACAGCTCTTTCCAACCACAGACTCACTCAGTAGAGCTAGCTGACGGGACAAGGTGCAACGGAATAGCCAACACAATCTCACGGCAATTCGTAACTTTTTGATTTAGTGGCTAATTCCTACGAATTCGTATGATCTAATTCGTACAATATAGTACGATTTGGTCATCCTCCAATGACGGTGGGGTTAGGTGCCACGCCTCCTTTTTAAAACTGTACAATTTCGTACGACTGAACTCGTGCAAATTCGTACGAATTAGCCACTAAACTGTCAAAACGTAAAATACTTACGTTTTCTCATGAGATCAGGCTGGAATAGCACAACAGAGGGGAACGGCTGTAATTCACTTTCTAGATGACAGCGGACACCAGCACAGAGCACAACTAAGGGATGCACTATATATGCCTTCCTATCCGCATGATATTTTCTCTGTAGCAAGAGCAACTAATGGCGGAGCAACAGTCATCTTTAAAAGAGGAAACTGTCGCATGATCACCAAAGATGGCAACAAATTTAATATTCATGAGACTGGAAATTTGTATTATTTGCCCACTGTAGAAGAAAATGCTGATCAGTGCAAAGTGTGCCACGATCTACAAACTTGGCATGAAATTTTGGGTCATTGCAACTACGAGAATGTTCGGAAATTACAAGATGTAGTTAGAGGCATGAATATAAAAGGAGATACAGCTAAGAAAAACTAATTCACACAGATTTGGCTGGTCCTATGCCAACACAGAGCAGAGAAGGACACAAATATGCCCAATCTTTCACAGACGACTACTCTGGAACTATGTTAGTGTACTTTCTGAAATCTAAAGCAGACGGTACAAGCCACAGAAAAGTTTTTGTCAGACATCGCACCTTATGGAGAAGTCAAGTGCATTCGTTCTGATAATGGCACTGAATTTACGAGTCGTGATTTTCAGACACTTCTGATGAAGAATAAGATCAGACATGAAACATCTGCACCGTATTCACCTCACTAGAACGGTACAGCAGAGAGAGGATGGAGAACACTCTCTGACATGACCAGATGTTTATTAATTGAAAGCAAGTTGCCAGAAGAGCTATGGAACTACGCAATGCAAACATCAGCTTACGTGAGGAACAGGTGCTACTGTAGCCGTACAAAGAAGACTGCATATGAGTTATTCACAGGCAGAAAGCCAGATGTTTCCAAAATGCAGAAGTCTGGATCTACATGCTTTGCTTACAAACAAAAAAAGGCAAACTTGACTCGAGATGTGAAGAGGGAGTTTTCATTGGATACGACAAAAACAGTCCAGCGTATCTAGTGTACTACCCCAACACAGGGAAGATCCAAAAACAAAGGTTAGTGACATTCAAAACTAAAACAACGAGAGAAAAAGAAACTCAAACATCTGAGACATGTACAGAATTTCAGATTATGAGTCCTAAGATCAGCAATGAAGGTAGAGATGCAGATCTTAAGGATGAACCAGCTCAGGATGTTCAGAGTGACACTTCAGAGACTTTATCTGAAAAGACTGAACATACGCAACCAGATAAAGCTACTGAAACTGCAATGAAAAAGAATCCTACATGAGCACGGGGGAAGCCAGCTCATTTACAGGACTTTGAGACTTACAATCAAGAGGACAAACTGCAAACATGCATTGACTCCTGTTATAGAGTAATATGTGACATACCACAAGCCTATCAGGAGGCTATAACATCCACAAACTCAATGCATTGGAGAAACGCAATGGACAAAGAGATGAAATCTCTTGAAGAGAACAAGACTTTTACACTCACTCAGTTGCCACAAGGAAAACAACCAGTTGGATGCAAATGGGTTTACACAGTAAAAAGAGACACTGATGGATCAGAAAAGTACAAAGCAAGATTCATTGTAAAAGAATACAACCAGAAACAAGGCACTGATTATGATGAGACATTCTCTACTACAGCCGATATGACAAGTGTGCGAGTGGTTATGCAAAAATCAGTGCAAGAAAATCTGATCTTGCACCAGATGGACGTTGAGACTGCTTATTTGCATGCACTAATTGACCATGAAGTTTATGTAGAGCAGCCAGAAGGCTATGAGCAAGAATCTGAAACAGGTGAAAAGATTGTATGTAAGCTAGAGAGATCTCTCTATGGTCTGAAGCAATCTGGTAGAAACTGGAATGCTGTATTACACGAATGTTTGACTGAGAATGGGTTTATGCAAAATCCAGCTGATAACTGTATATACAAGAGAAAAACCCAGTGAGAAAGTAATCTTAATTGTATGGTTGAATGACCTAATAATAGCAGCAAGCAGTGAAAGCATTCTAGAGAGTGTAAAAGAGATGCTCACTGAAAGGTTCAAAATGAAAGACATGGGAAGATTGAAACATTTCCTGGGTATAGATTTTGAGCAAACTGAAGGTCTAGTCAAAATGTCACAGGAGAAAAATGTGAACAAAATTCTAGAAGGTTTTGATATGCAAAACTGCAAATTTAGAGAAACCCCATGCAAACTAAAACTTGATTTTTCAGAAGATGCTGAAAAGACACGAAAATTTAGAGAGGCAGTGGGAAGTTTAATTTACTTATGCACATGTACACGACCTGATTTGAGTTTTGTTGTGAGTAAACTTTCTCAGAATTTTGCTGAACCAACAGAACAACACTGGAACACAGTAAAACATGTGTTCAGATACCTAAAAGATACAACAAAACACGAGCTATCCTTCAGGAAAAATGACACAGAGAAACTAGGTCTGAAAGTATACAGTGATGCTGATCAGACACGAAAGACAGACGTAGTACATCAGGATATTGTGTCAGTCTTAGTGAGGGGAGTTCTTTAATTTCCTGGAAAACAAGAAAACAACAGTTGCATTGTCGACTTGTGAAGCAGAATACATGTCTTTAGCATCAGCTATGCAGGAATGTATCTACCTGAAACAGTTACTCAGAAATATGGACCGGTATCAATATGCATCAACCAAAGTGTATGAGGACAATCAAGGTACCATAGCACTTGCAAGAAACCCAGTCTGTAGACAAAGGTGCGAACACATTGACATCAAGTATCATTTCATAAGGGAACCCGTAAATGATGGTGTAATCTTGGAATATTGTCCCACTGAGGAAATGATTGCTGACATCATGACAAAGCCAGCCACTAAGCAGAAACTGAAGAGGTTTTATAGGTATATTTTTGGTACTTGAGAATTTTTGTTTACATTATTGATGTAAAAAGGGAAAAGCCTTATTTGATTTGTTATCTATTTTGAGTAATACAAGCTACGAGCGAGTGGGGGTGTTAAAGTACTGGCACTCTTGCTCATTGTATTAATATAATCACTGAAGGGTTCATTGTGTTTCAGTATATTACGGTACTGTAGTGATGACGTCATGTTGTTTACGTGCTTGTTGAACGGAAGTGTTCGTCTCGTGTTCATGCTGTACAGTATGGAAGCCCGTTCCCGTCAGAATTCTGAGTTATAAAGTCGCAATTCTGAGTTATAAAGTCGCAATTCTGAGTTATGAAGTCGCAATTCTGAGTTATAAAGTCGCAATTCTGAGTTATGAAGTCGCAATTCTGAGTTATAAAGTCGCAATTCTGAGTTATAAAGTCGCAATTCTGAGTTATAAAGTCGCAATTCTGAGTTATGAAGTCGCAATTCTGAGTTATAAAGTCGCAATTCTGAGTTATGAAGTCGCAATTCTGAGTTATAAAGTCGCAATTCTGAGTTATAAAGTCGCAATTCTGAGTTATGAAGTCGCAATTCTGAGTTATAAAGTCGCAATTCTGAGTTATGAAGTCAGAATTGCGACTTTATAATTCTGACTTAAGTTTTTTTTTTTAAGTTTTTTTTTTTTTTTTTTTGGTTTCAACTAATTTTTTTTTATTCTTATTAAAAAAATTTAATTGGGAGGAAAAAAAAAAACTAAAAAAAAAAAAAAAAAAAAAAAATTTAAGTCGCAATTCTGAGTTATAAAGTCGCAATTCTGAGTTACTCCACCCTGCTTAGAGCATCATTATGGGCGTTTTACGGTATAACTAACATGGTTCAAGCGATGGATCTGCCACAGAGAAACTGCGTTTTAGGAAACACTCGTCACTACATCGTTTTTTTCCCAAACGATGCATCGTACTATCATAGTTCAGCCGTGAATTAAGTCGTTGTTTGGGTAACGCACACCTGGATTGTAATAGTGTAGATTAAATTATCACATTAAAAAGGAAAGAGCATAAAACAAGATGTCCTACAGACCCCTATCTGTTTGTCTTTTTCTGTATTCCGTTAGATTTTATTTATTTATTTATAATTAACCATTTTGTTCATTTTCATGCTTCTGAATTCCACTTTTTGTCATATTTATGTCATACTTTTCCATTCTAACGATATTTTATTCCTTTAATCAATAAATAATTAATGACCAATCATAATAATTACTCTAAATTATGAGAACATGACATATTGTGACAGCACCATTGCTGTACATCCGGGAAAATGTAAAATGCAGATTACTGCTTATTTGCTGAGGGCTTTAATATAGTATAATCACATTAATGCTCTTTATTTTACAGCGAGCTTGAAACTAATGTTTTCCTCCAAACAGCATCACCAGAATAAAGGCTCGTCTCTGATTGAGTGTTGATCCTTCATTGTGAGATCTCTTTTAATGTGATAATTTAATCTACATTATTACAATCCAGGGGGTTTTAGCGTGTGTGAAACTACAGAATATGATAACAAAAATAAAACCAAAGGATACAATAACTGAATATAGCTCAAGAAAGAAACGAAACAAAAATAATTAAGTACAATGAATAAATAACAGCCGCCAATGTGTCTTATATACAACTATAAACAGTTTAAAGATGACAGCAAATGAACGCAATGAGTTAATCTTATCCTGTATAAGCTGTAGCTACTGTAATGCTTTGAAGTGCAGATGGAAATCCCCAGTGGCGAACTGTGACTCACGGAAAGAGACGCTAGATACGTTGGCGGTTCATTCCGCTGTGGAACCACTGATGAATAAAGGGACTACACCGAATGAATGAATGAATGAACCACAAAAAAACGACCGGATAGTGATGAATGGTTGAATTGACCAAACCTGGAAATCAGATGGAAATCCCCAGTGGCGTGTGACTCAGAGGAAACAAGAAAGTGTTTCTGTACAGTGTTTACTTGATCGACGCTCCCTCAGAATCCAGGAAGTTGTCTCACTGAGGCGATATTCTGAAATAACTTATATTTTAATTGGTAAGGAGTACTTTTAAATTAAATTTAACCTATTCCAACTTTTCAGTAGTTAATTCCTCAAAAAATTTAACCATATGAAATATTTAAACATTTTTCATGAAATACTATGACAATGCTTTTTTAAAAGTTTATTGTATAAAATATTACAAATCTACAACACCATTTGAGATAAAGGTATCAAATAGAGCGTAAAATATTCTGAATATTATTATTTATTTTAAGGCCTGTTTTTGCTTCTTGTCCCTTTATTATTCACGGTAGTCTACTAAACTTTGTGTTGTTTAATACACATACGCACTTAAATGAGTTAAACTCTAATTCTCTATGACGGTTTTTTTTCATGGTTATGCCTTAATTGCTTTATATACAGGTATAGGCTATTCCTCAATCCATATTTTCGATATGTTAAACGCAAATGTACGCACTTTAATTACACACGGACCCAGTTGAAGAGAATGGCATCAAATCAACTGTAAAATATTCAGAATATCGTTTCTTATAATGCACAATAAATAGTTTTTGTTGTTTTGTATTTAACGTGAAAAACATTAAAAACTTAGAAAAACAAGTATTACTTCAGTATAAATTATATGTAGCATAATATACATTTTACGTAATATAAATATTTTACAGTTGATTTGATACCATCACCTCAATCAGAGTCCGAGTTTAAATTGTTTAAGCTTACAGTGTATAGTTAAACTACAAGAAAATGAATTTAGTACTATAAAACAATAAAAGACTCAATCAGCAAAAACATTATAGGGAATATATTATTATAGGGAATAATCTGAATATTTTACGATTGAGTTTGATATGCATACCTACATACTGTACACGGAACTGAATGTGAATGCGAGAGTGTGTGGGTGTTTCCAAATGGTAGGTTACGGCTGGAAAAACATTCGCTGTGTAAAACATATGCTGGAATAATTAGTGGTTCATTCCGCTGTGGTGACCGCTGACGAATAAAGGGACTAAGCCAAAGGAAAAATGAATGAATGAATGAATAAAGGACTAATAAATGGCCAGATTGTGATGAATGGCTGAATTTACCTAACCTGTCATAACTACTAACAGTGGGAAAATGTGTAGATAAAAGTTTAACAGGGACAGGGAAAGACGACGCCTGTGTCTTCACTCAACAATAAACCACATGATCAAATATAAAGAAAAAACAGAAGTATTGAACTTGACTCCTGCAATGACTGTAGGTGAGCGTTAATTTTCCCCCGTTCATGAGATATTTTTAGTCAGTCAATGTTCCTGCAAACCCCACCAATTTGACACGTTTCAACAAAAATCACGTAAATATGTTTATTAATATGAATAATAGATCACGCAGTAAGTTTACTGTTACAAGAAGTCCAACTGTTATATGAACAAAAAGATGAAGTACTAAAGTAGGAAATAAGAAATTGTATACTCATATCGATTTTAATTCAGTTAATTTTTGCTATAGATTAAATAAATATTGTTATTTGTATACATTTTTCTTAACACGCACAACAGGAGTTTACATTATATAAATCTGCATTAATCTGCAATTGTGTATTGTTACCAATCATACATATTAATGACCATGCACATGCTTTTTTTGCCTGAAACAAATTTATAACAGAAAATACAGCGACCGTCAATACAGTGATTTTAAAATAAACTGTTCATTTTCATGTTTCTGAATTCCACTTTTTGTCATATTTATTTCATACTTTTCCATTCTAATGATACTTTATTCCTTTAATTAATAAATAATTAATGACCAATCATAATAATTACTCTAAATTATGAGAACATGACATATTGTGACAGCACCATTGCTGTACATCCGGGAAAATGTAAAATGCAGATTACTGCTTATTTGCTGAGGGCTTTAATATAGTATAATCACATTAATGCTCTTTATTTTACAGCGAGCTTGAAACTAATGTTTTCCTCCAAACAGCATCACCAGAATAAAGGCTCGTCTCTGATTGAGTGTTGATCCTTCATTGTGAGATCTCTTTTAATGTGATAATTTAATCTACATTATTACAATCCAGGGGGTTTTAGCGTGTGTGAAACTACAGAATATGATAACAAAAATAAAACCAAAGGATACAATAACTGAATATAGCTCAAGAAAGAAACGAAACAAAAATAATTAAGTACAATGAATAAATAACAGCCGCCAATGTGTCTTATATACAACTATAAACAGTTTAAAGATGACAGCAAATGAACGCAATGAGTTAATCTTATCCTGTATAAGCTGTAGCTACTGTAATGCTTTGAAGTGCAGATGGAAATCCCCAGTGGCGAACTGTGACTCACGGAAAGAGACGCTAGATACGTTGGCGGTTCATTCCGCTGTGGAACCACTGATGAATAAAGGGACTACACCGAATGAGTGAATGAATGAACCACAAAAAAAACGACCGGATAGTGATGAATGGTTGAATTGACCAAACCTGGAAATCAGATGGAAATCCCCAGTGGCGTGTGACTCAGAGGAAACAAGAAAGTGTTTCTGTACAGTCTTTACTTGATCGACGCTCCCTCAGAATCCAGGAAGTTGTCTCACTGAGGCGATATTCAGAAATAACTTATATTTTAATTGGTAAGGAGTACTTTTAAATTAAAGTATATACATTTAAATAAATAAATAAACTTTAAATTACTTTCTAATTTGTTGTGGTTGCTCTATTTAGGGCCGATTAACACAGGTTTGGCTGATTAAAACCTAATTAACTAATAACTAATTAGTAAGCGTGCTAACTAAAATTAACCATAGGTTTGGGCTACAAAATAAAACACTAATGTAACATAATTTTGCAAAACTATAGCCATAGCAAAAAGAAAAAACGTTGTTATAAAAATGGTAGTCGAGGTAGTTGTCAATAATAATAATAATAATCATAATAAAAAATAACGATTTGTATTGCTCGGACCGTCAGAAAGTAAGACCATTTAGCAGACTCTAAAAAAGCGACTCAGTTAAAACACTTCATGTTTAGTTACAAATCAGTTGATTCACTTCACAAATGCTCGTATTAGGTTAGTTCTCATTCTTCCGTATGAAAAAAAAGTACAATGTCAGACTAGACTGAGAAAAGAGCTCCTATCTGAGCTAAGAAAGCCATTTTTTTTTTTTCACCTAACTTATTTTTATTAAACCCATCCAGGCTTAATTATGTCAATTGTTGTTGTGACTTTTCCTTTTGTCGCTAATAACACACGCACACTGAGGGCCACACAGAGCAACTTTATTCTCTCCAACACCTGTGCACAAGCACGCAATGCTAGTTAACTACTCACACGCTGGGGGTCGTACCAATACACAAAACTGTAAAGGGGTAAACCTGGGCTGAAGTATTCACGGCTTATACTACAAGTGTGTTTTTAAAGCATGTATTTGGTGCTAATATTTTAGCTTTTAGGTGGGCAAATTCATGTCTACAATACTCCGGGTCATATGCATTTCCGAACTGAATTGAGCTGAAGATGGCTGCAGTTGCTTCATTTCCTACACCGTTCCTGTCATGTCACCGTTACTGTTCTTTTATATTGTTAGTTGTTGTATTAAAGTACCTAAACGTGCTGTGGCTCAGTAGAATTAGCATGGCACCTGTAATTTAAGTTATTAACAACACGACTGTCTCCAGATATACAATATAATCACATAACGTGTTATGCTAGTTTGATCTGTTTCTTCGGGTTCAAAGCACAACGTGACTATATTTGTGTCTGACATAAAACTGCACATGCTGTAATGGTGCATTATTTAGTTTTATTAAAGTTTTAAATAAAGGTGGATTAAGAAAGTTGAAGAGACAGAATATGTTAATGCGTGAACACTACATGACTGACTCAAACATTCAGTTTAAGCAACATGCTAGAAATTTTTATGGTAAAATTGTATAACATGCAGGAGCCTTTGTTGATGTGTATTTTATCATAATATATCTGACTGTTTAATACATTAGAATTAATATGAAAGGCAACAGACTGTGTCTTTGTATTTGTTGACTCGGAGAACTTACATTAAACTGATAGAGAAGCAGGGTTCAAACTAATCGGTGTTTATTAACAGCAGGCACAGAAGACACACAGCAGCTTCACTTAGTATCGACGCACATACATACTGAATGACTGTGTGACAGAATGACAGCGAGGTAGAGGGGGAGGAGCTACACAGAACAATACAGATCCCATATACGCACTGTCATAAGGATCAATGCACTACAGTATTGATATCTGCTAACTGTATGCCAATTCATAACTAGGTCTTTAAAATGTAGTCAGATGATTGAAATTTTAAAACAACATTTAAATTATTGGTCTCAAACTCATTTCCTTTGCACGTTACTAATATTTTTCTTTTCTAATTGTGCAGATACAGTCATGAAAATTGATAAGTCAGCCACAGAGATCATCAGAATGACCACATCCGAGCATCCAAAGCATGTGCCTCAAAGAAGAGAAGGTGGATTTATTCATGTAAAGTTAACATTAAGCTTATACGAAGTGAACTTACTAATTGTTTTACATGTTCTTATTTATTGGCAGATGTAAATTTAAAGTTTTGGACGGCCCAGATAAAACTTCAGAATGAGTACATCTGACACTGTCATATGAAGTTGTAAATATATATTATATTATATTATATTATATTATATTATATTATATTATATTATATTATATTATATTATATTATATTATATTATATTATTAACAACATTGTTATTTGGTTATTTTTTTTCTCAGTTTGCCTTATGTTTACATGTGGCTGTGCAGAAATTGTCTCAACTAACACATTAAGATCAGAGCTTTTAAAACACTTGAAGTTGGTACATGGAAACTGTCTGCGAACTAAAGGTACTTAAATCTAATTTCAGTATGTGTCTTGGTTTTTAACTCATGGTTTGGTTCAGTTTTGCTACAGTTAGGTGAAAAAGATCATGCTTATTATTATTATTATTATTACTATTATTATTATTACTATTATTATTAGGACACCTGTTGGACTATACAGGCTTACGCACACACACACACAGATACATAGCACGACACTTCCTGGCCCCAATCCAACGCCTTCGTATGCTTTCACCCACTGGAGGGGGTGAGCAGGTCTGCGACCAGCGCCTCCATGGCTGCAGGACCTGATGGCTGCCCGCCCTTACCGGACTATTTCCACACCCCCTGTTCCCATCCCCTGTGGCAATGTTATGTCTTGTCGGTGTGTTTTTGTGCTAGATTGCTGGGGCTTTTTCTTATCCCTGATCTCACGGTGCTCTAACTTAAGAGCAAGGTGAGAGGGACTTTTTTTTTTTTTGCCTCTTTTTCCTGACTATTTTATTTCCTGTTCCACCTCCCGTGACCTGTCTTCCCTGGAGTTGTGATGTCTGTGCACGATCGGGGGGTTCCATTTACCTGCATTTCGTTGCCTTGTACTTGTACATGTGTGATGACAATAAATTGAATCTAATCTAATCTAATCTAATTATTATTACTATTATTATTATTACTATTATTATTATTATTATTATTATTACTATTATTACTATTATTATTATTATTATTATTACTATTATTACTATTACTATTATTATTATTATTACTATTATTATTATTACTATTATTATTATTATTATTATTACTATTATTACTATTATTATTATTACTATTATTATTATTACTATTATTATTATTATTATTATTATTATTACTATTATTATTATTACTATTATTATTATTATTACTATTATTATTATTACTATTATTATTATTATTATTATTATTATTATTATTACTATTACTATTATTATTATTATTATTATTATTATTATTATTATTATTATTATTACTACTATTATTATTACTACTATTATTATTACTATTATTATTATTACTATTATTATTATTACTATTATTATTATTACTACTATTATTATTATTATTATTACTATTATTATTATTACTATTATTATTATTACTATTATTATTATTATTATTACTATTATTATTATTATTACTATTATTATTATTATTATTATTATTATTATTATTATTATTACTATTACTATTATTACTATTACTATTATTATTATTATTATTATTATTATTATTATTATTATTACTATTATTATTATTACTATTATTATTATTACTATTATTATTATTATTATTATTACTATTATTATTATTACTATTATTATTATTATTACTATTATTACTATTATTATTATTATTATTATTATTATTATTATTATTATTACTATTACTATTATTATTATTATTATTATTACTATTATTATTATTACTATTATTATTATTACTATTATTATTATTATTATTATTATTACTATTATTATTATTACTATTATTATTATTACTATTATTATTATTATTATTATTATTATTACTATTACTATTATTATTATTATTATTATTACTATTATTATTATTACTATTATTATTATTATTATTATTATTATTATTATTATTACTATTATTATTATTATTATTATTATTATTATTATTATTATTACTATTACTATTATTATTATTACTATTATTATTATTATTATTATTATTATTATTATTATTATTATTATTATTATTACTATTATTATTATTATTATTACTATTATTATCATTATTATTATTATTATCAGGATTATTACTTTTACTATTTGTGTTCAAAAATGTTTAAATATCTGCTTAGATTAAAAATAAAAAAATGTGTGTGTTTGTATAGATCTATTATTCCATGTATCAATATCAATAAAATTGTAGTTCTCCAATAAAATAATTTCAAGTACATACAGTATATAAACAATAAAAAGCTTGAATAGTTTTAATGTTAAAATGCATTCTACATACTGTTGAAATGTATTGAAATTAGGGTGAGATGGACATCTTTCATATATATATTTTTAAACTTTGCTGTATTTTGCATCTTGTTATTCTAAATTATGAATGATGTACCTAAGAAATAATTCTATTTGTAATTGTTTTTACTTGTTCTTTGTCTTATGTCGAACATGATGAAGCCCTAACTTCGATGTGCAACACCACCCTGGGAAACCGTCTCATAGTTTACGAAGAGGTGGATGCTACAGACCATTGTGAAGGTGTTAGAATCATCAATGAAGGCATCCAAATACTTCAATTTGGACCATGTGGCAATAGTGCTGGTAGAGGAATGCTATTTGTGGTGCTGTACATTAACCAATACCCTGTCATGTATTTATCGGCAGCCAACCTGATGGTTTTTTATTATTTGTTATTTTAGGTATCTGCAGAATTTTGTAGGATCACAGCATTGGATCAGGTAGGTTCTCTCAATTGATTGTCATTTTAAACAGTAATTCTTAAAGAGATGCACGTCATGCTCATTTTGCATACCAAAGTCAATGATTAGTTCCTTTTCTTAAGCTTCAAATGTCTCATGGAATTGCTTAATGCTTTTGTACCTTTGGAAGTGAAACTTGCCATTGTTCAGTGGTTCTTGATAATGCTACTTTAAATGTTAGTATATAGCAAATAAAACTGAATTGCTGACTAAAGCTTTTTTCACATTGTTTAGAATGTCACCATCAGAAGAAAAACTGAATGCATCCTGAAAGCCCTTGCGGTCTACTTGAAAACCCTCCAAAGCTCATAAAGGAGTATATGGCAAGTTATTTACATTTTTTTTTTTAAATTTTGAATTAAACAAAACCCATTTCACTTGTGATCTATTGGTAACTGTTTTTTTGTTTTGTTCTTGATCTTAGGATGTTGAACATGCAGGGCCGGTGCATCCATAGAGGCATTCTAGGCAGCCACCTAGGGCGCCAGAATAGTGAGGGCGGCGTCCGCGAACTTTCATCTGCGACACCCCTCTCCCCCTCCCGATGCTCACTTTTACCCGCAAACCAGTCACTTTCTCTTTCACTTTCAGTTTAAGGGTGGCGTGATCGCCATTTACCTAGAGGACCAGTTCAGCTTGCCCTGTGAACATGAAGCCCTAACTTTGTTGTATAACACCACCTGAGGAAACTCAGTCATATAGGAAGAAGCAGATACTAAAGACCATTGTGAAGGTGTTGGAAACATCACTGAAGACATAAAAAGCTTGGACAATGTGGCAAATGCATGTTGTATCCTTGTTGTGATTTATGCATTGAACTTTCTCACAGAACCTGTGAGGTGCTGTTTTAAAGTATTTCAAAAACTTTTTATGGGGCTAGGTGCAAATAATCTGTCAGACATGGTCCAGGTCCAACTATTTCTGTAAATACTGTAACTTGATGTCAAGACCAAGAGGTAGAAGTTATGCTTGGTATTGTTGAACAGTTGCTGCACTTTTGTTTTAGTACTGACTGCTAGGTTTTTCTTACTTTGATTTACTGATGCATGGTCATCTATATAGCTGCTGTCTTTAGATTTTGTACAAGTAACTTTACTGAATTAAGTGAGAATTTAAAAAAATGGAAATTGAGGCAATCAGTTTCCAAATTTTCTTACGTAAACTCAACTTATTACCGTTTACAGTGTGCTGGTTAATGCATTTACTGACATAAACAATGCACAATTACACCATTTGTTCATGTTAGATCATGAAAATACACTCATTTATTGTTAGTTCCTGTTAACTCATGGTGCATTCACTAACTAATCTTAAGAAGCGTGGATTTGGATTTTAATAATGCAATAATAAATGTTGAACTATGATTAATAATGTACAAGTATTGTTCATAATTATTTTATGCTAGTAAACACATTACCTAATGAATCCTTAAGTTGGTTAAGCAGTGTTTAATTTTTATTGTTTTAAATCTGTTGTAGAGACCCATGCGTTTGGCTTTGTAACCTTGTTATTATTAATAATAATATTATTTTGTATTTGTATTTTACCACCAGTGCTGATTTTAAAATTGTTCCGTTGAACATTATTAAACTTTAACTAGTCAAAGTTTATTAGGGATGTTTGTGGCATAAAACAATGAAGATGGAAATAAGTGAGTAATGGTTGAGTTGTTATTTTTATTTGTAAATGCCTGTTTAACTGTAGTCACATGTTTTCCTGTTTACTGTGGCATAACTGTAGTGCCATTTCAGAAGGTGGCAAATACTGTCTAAGAGCATTTAAATGTCTCAGAAGCAGATGATAAAGGAAAAAGCATACAAAGGTGTCATGCACTTACAATTCAATCCTGCTGCTGAGACAATCAAATGATTTTAAACGGTATGCCACCTTCTGAAATGGAACTACAGTTATGCATATAAGCAGTATAAAATAGTGTCTAAAATGAGCTCAGGTTTGACGTAGAAAAGACGTCCACAATAACCACATTTGGACTTCAATTAGACCTAAAACGGAAGCCCTGTGGACGTCAAGACGTTCAAAAGACGTCGAAAAAAAAGACGTCATCTGGCGTCACAGTCTGCACCTTCAGGGGACCAAAATTGCACGTTCAAAAGCGACATGCAATAGACGTCGTTTGGACGTGTCTTAGCGCAGTGGGACCATACGACGCATCGTTTGGGAAATGAACGATGTAGTTAAGAGTTTTTCTTCAAAACTATATATAGCTGTTCGGTCGCAGATTTGAAACACGTTAGTTATAACCTACAAATGTCCGTAACGCTGTAAACGAGGCGGAGTAACAACTTCTTTATAGAAATTAGAGAGAAAGTCTATAAAGAAATCCGCATTAAATTATTATTATTTTTTGTCATGTATAAATTATTTGCACACGCATATACTTATAAAAAAATCTAATATTAGTTTGGGTAAAAAAACAAGCATTACTTTTCCATTTTATGTAAACGGCACGAATAGGGCATATTCCTTTCACAAATGCAGAATATTTGATTCTAAATGATAAAACCAAGGACAATAACTAAAATAATAATAATGATAATAATAACAACAATAATATTAATATGTAGCGGATTTGAAAATTGCGCTACCTTCCTTGGCTCATACCAAAGGTGACCTATATACAAGCATGCAGAAATCTCTAAAGCGCTTAAAAACAAAAAGCACAGGATACGTAAAATGGTTTTCATTTATAGTCGCTTCCTTTAATGTATTTGTACTGTATATGAAATATAGGCTACAACTTTTCTGCGGGGTTTGAGTGTGTTAAATTTGTAAAAGCAGAATTTTCAAACAAACAATAATACAAAAAGCTAATAACAGTAATAATATTTTCTGAATCTAGACATAATTGTCACAACAATTAGCCTAAATAAATGTAGTATTTACATTATTACATACATATTATTCAACTGTTAACATGCACCGCGTCAACGTCAGTGATACGGGTCACAAATGCGTCGACACATGCCACTGTCGAGTACAAGCACATGTTATCAGCACGCCATCCCAAATTTCTCTTTGCTTTAATATTTAAAAATGATTAAAAATTACACAAGCATATGTTATGTATTTTACAAAGTGCATTTTAACAAATTCATAAAATTATGTAAAAGAACAAATAAAATAAACGAATAAATAAACAGTTACAGAGAAACCACTGAGATTGAATTAAACACGGCACTATACCGATCAGCATGTCACAAAGATTAATAACGCATGCCAGGCATATCCACCAACATGTATTGAAGCAATGATCAGCGGAAGTATCACTACGAATTAATTAAATTAATTCTTATAACAACTTTAAATATCATAAAATAGCAGCGATTGCCCTAAATATGTGTTTATTAGCGTCATTAAGCTCTGGCGGGTGTCGTAAATGTGCCAGTGGCGTACGTCTGCACGTCAGATCAGATTTAATGCTAATGAAAACTGTTGCTGGACTCTCCTAAAAGCACCGGCAATGTCGGCATGTGTTTTCGCGTGCTTCCGGTGGACCTAACAGCAATTCGAGTCATGTCTGATATATAAAATTACTTATTTCCCTAGTAACAATCAGACAGAAAATAACATCGTCACTAATGATAAACCAGTTTAATATAAAAAAATACAGATTTGTTTTTTACTAATTGACTTGTTGATATCAAGAATGCATATCCTGAAATGAATAAGTAATAATGGCTTGCAATAATTGTGTTTTAACACATTAACAAAATGGCTGTAAATGCATAGATCAGCCATGATTGTTTTTTATTTACAGGTTATGTCAAATATTTTCATGGTAAAGTTTAAAGCGAAGGGAGGTGGACACCTGGAGAAAGGCTCTTGACAGGTCTATATCAAGTTCTGCAAGGTACTTTTCAAAACATAAATTGGTCCTGGTCTATAATATTTGTATTTTAATTAATACACTTTCTCTGTTTTATTTGATATTCAATTAAAAACGACCGGTCTTTAATTAAATTCAATTCATGTTTATTTCTAACGCGCCTTTACACTGTAGATTGTGTCACAGCATCTGAACACAGTAGTTCTAGTAAACTGAAACTGTGCCAGTGTTCAGAGTTGAAGTTCACTTTAGTTCAGTTCACTGATAAAAGTCAAAATACTGAAGAGCAACTCCGTCCATTCAAGTGCCTATTTTAATAAGAAATATCCCGCTAATTTTCACACAGCTACGCATTGTTCTACAGCACTAATTAAGACAAAGCCGACTGCTTTGTGACCATCTTTACACACAATTATTCTAGTTTATAATTACATGTAATGCCATTTCCATCAAATTCTTTCATTCGTGAAATGAAAATATTGTGTCATTGTATTTTCAGTTCTAAAATAATATGTAATTGCATTCTCAACCATCAGATACAGTGAAAAGGTGCCATCCAGATGCTGCAGATGGACAAATTGACGCAGCAACGGCGGAGCATCTTAAACATGCGCCCGGAAAAAAAGTGTAGGGGGATCCTTATGCTTACATACATTCATACATACTGTATATATATATATATATATATATATATATATATATATATATATATATATATATATATATATATATATATATATATATATATATATATATATAGAATTAGCCCCCCTTAGAATTTTCTCAACTTTTTTAAATATTTCCCAAATTATGTTTAACAGGAAATGTTCACAGTATGTCTGATATTATTTTTAATAGCAGTTTTTAATTGTTTAAACACCATTTTAAGGTTAATATTATTAAGCTATATATTTTCAGATAGTCTACAGAACAAACCATCATTATACAATAACTTGCCTAATTACCCTTACCTGCCTAGTTACCCTAATTACCCTAGTTAAGCCTTTAAATGTCACTTTAAGCTGTATAGAAGTGTCTTGAAGAATATCTAGTCTAATATTATTTACTGTCATCATGACAAAGAGAAAATAAATCAGTGATTAGAGATGAGTTATTAACACTATTATGATTAGAGATGTGTTGGAGAAATCTGCTCTCTGTTAAACAGAAATTGGGGAGAAAATAAACAGGAGGCTAATAATTCAGACTGATTTTTAAATCATGACTTCAACTGTATATAATATTTTCTTTTTTATAATTAATATTTTTTTTACAGAGCACCTTGAACGTGTGTGGGAGATACAAAAAAATCATCCATACTTTATTTACTTCTATGGTTTTTTTTTACTATTTAAAAAATATCTTGTATCTCCGTGCAGAAAAAAACCCATGCGAAATGAAACTTAAACCATGACGAGACAGAGACGTCTTTTAACGGAAATCGGACGTACAAATGTTTGCTAGGGCTGAAAACCGAGAATTGGTTCCCTGCATCCCTGCTGAGATGCCCTGACAATCATTGCGCATTAATTTTGGTGCATATTAATCTAAACATTTTACATCAAAAATGTTACATCAAATAAAAAAAGAGGAGGTCCTCAGAAATCAAAAAGATAATTTAATCCTAATGAAATTCAGCCGCATTAGTAATGCTTTTAGCATATCTTGACAATCTGAAAATCAAAGCCTCTTGAACAAAGATTTAAAATGAGGTGTACTCACCAATGCCAGAGGGAGGAAAGAATACTAAGTGTGGGCTAATAATAGCGGTCGAGGGAGACGTCTGTGCCTTTTATAGCTTCTTGGGTGAGTTCTGGAAAGTTCTCTGACATCAGAAGCAGGAAACCTCAAAATAAGCACGTGTTTTTTAGAGCTGCAACTGCACGATATCGAAAAAAGCTGACCTTGCGATATTTTTTAAATGTTTATTATTATTATTATTATTGTAAAAAGGTTTACATGGAAAGAGATGATTAATTAAACCGTTAAATTACAATAAATACCAGAGAATGTGGCTGCTGGACATTCCAAAACCTACACACCCACCGCCCGTTCCCAAAGCCGAGATACCTGCATCCCGACAGCGCGGTCCTAAAGCTCGGGTGGGGTTAATAAAGGGACTAAGCTGAAAAGAAAATGAATGAATGAATGTTTAACCGAGACAATGCGGGGAATAAGATCATTCTGCACTTAAGGACTAGACGACTTGTACAGAGTAGTGGTGTCTTTATACTGGGTGCGGTGCTTCTATGTCGTTTTATTTTCCTCGATTTTTAACACTTTATACAATTAAAAATATAACTGTTCCTTACAGCTAAAACAAAAAATAATACATTAAATTACAAAAAACAATAGACCATTTAAGAATTAAAGCTAAATATTCTAAATAAAAATACAAGACAAACTTTACAGTTTTCTACACGCTAAAGGACGTGATACATAGAGGGATAGATGAGGTAGGCTACTCGTTCTAGTTCATATGTGCCGATGACTTCCGTGGATCGGGCGGTGATCATAGCGGTGTTCAGGAATCCAATTCTATTAAAAAAAACTAGTTCTATTTTTAGTGTTTTCGAGCTCACACAGTCCTTTCGCCGACGACGGAAAAAATAATTCTATAAATGCTAAAATGACACCATTATGAAAGAAATAGTGTGTTTAGAATGAACAAACTTTCTAGTTAGAGTTTTATTACACTCAGCAGCGCCCTTATTCTCAGCTCTGCCCACGGCTGTCTTCATCTCTAAACATTAAAACCACCTTTTGAATTGCACACCAATACATTATACATCAAATATGAAATGATATTTTAATTGATTCATTTTCTAACCCTGAACTAAAATCTGATCTATGTTTTATATGTGCGTAGCTACCCAGTATGTATTAAAGATCACCGAGAAAAAACAACACAGAAACATGTTACATGGCCCCATAAATGTCCAACTTATATTTAACTGAATCGTAAAAAAAAAGGTAAAAATTGCTCTATTTATTTTTATAAAACATTTTAATATTAAAATTTTTTGAGTAAAAACAATATCGACATTTAAGAATCCATATTTATTTTATTTATTCATTATTTGACTTGTTTATTGGTGCATATGTAACAGGTATTAAATTAATTTATGTTTTCGTTATAAATTCACGCAAAATCTTTGTGTTGTTTTAATTAATGTGAAAAATGAAAGAGGAAATGTTTTATTTTTGTTTTGACGCTTCGGCGCGATGACGTCATTGACGTGCGTTGCCGCGGTGACGTCAGTGACATAGCGCGCGCTTTGCTTCAGTCTGTCGGAGGACAGAGCAGAGTGAGGTAGGCATTTACTCCTGTCCAGTGGAAAAATGTGTATAAAGTAGAAGATTTGTAATATAGATGAAGTGAATTTTGTTATAGTATGTTATATAACATGTACATGAGTTATATGATTGTGTTTTGGGTTCTTTATACCATGTTTTAACCTGCCAAACTGTCAATTTAACAAGGAGTTATAACAGAAGAATCACAACTGCATGTTCTCTGTTTGTGCAGGTATTGTTTTTTGTGTTTTATGTGTTTGATGTTTAATGTGCTATATAAAATACTGGTAAATGTTTATATATATATATATATATATATATATATATATATATATATATATATATATATATATATATATATATATATTAAAGTGAAGTTTTGTAACGCATTGTCTGGAAAGTTAAAATATTAACTAGATAACAGTTTTATAATGACTTATCTTTTCTCATTATGTAATATGTTATATTCACTGTGTTATTCTTGCTTGAGTCTGTCGGAGGACAGAGCAGAGTGAGCAGGCGTAAGAGGAATTATAACAGAAGAATCACAACTGCATGTTCTCTGTTTGTGCAGCACTTGATTAAATGAGACCGCTGAACCTGCAGACAGACTTCGTTTCTTTACTTCACACAACACAACGCAGAGGGGTAGTCAAGCCGTTAAGACCGGCGCCGGCTACACATATATAGGCTATAAATTAACTCATACAACAGCACCTTGGACAGCTACAGTTCCACTAAAGATTCAAATAAAGTAAAGAAAGATTAGACTTTCTCTGGTGACGGCCGACATCACAACACGCCCTAACCGTCCTTCAGGTGGTATAGCCGGCATCAAATTACTAAACAAGCAGTCTGGCTTGACTGAAGTGCAGTTATTTTCCCGTTGTACAAAGAGTCTGCAAGTTGTGGACATCGATGATGTTAAGCGTGTCGTTATTCAATGCACAGCAGAAAAAAAAAGTCTTTCAGCAGTGCATGCAGCTGTTGGTAAAGTTCTCTACAGGATAAGAGCGAGTTTTTGTGCTACCAAATGCAGCGCTGCATGCAAGAAACTCACATTCCGTCAGGTGAAGTAAAGGTCTCATTGCCTAGGATGTCAATCAAAGTAATCAAGCTCTACTCACGAATAAATTAATAGGCTATTTTATTATTTTAAGATTTTAGACGACGGGTTAGTATAGTTTTTTATTATACATTGTCATGTGTTGGTGGACAGTGGAATGTCTTGGTGCGTCGTGGAATGTGTTGGGTATTGTCATGTGTTGGTGGAAAGTATCATTTCTTGGTGGGTAGTGGAATGTGTTGGTGGGTAGTGTCATGTTTGCTGGGTAGTGGAATGTGTTGGTGGGTAGTGTCATGTTTGCTGGGTAGTGGAATGTGTTGGTGGGTAGTGTCATGTTTGCTGGGTAGTGTCATGTCTGCTGGGTAGTGGAATGTGTTGGTGGGTAGTGTCATGTTTGCTGGGTAGTGGAATGTGTTGGTGGGTAGTGTCATGTTTGCTGGGTAGTGTCATGTCTGCTGGGTAGTGGAATGTGTTGGTGGGTAGTGTCATGTTTGCTGGGTAGTGTCATGTCTGCTGGGTAGTGGAATGTGTTGGTGGGTAGTGTCATGTTTGCTGGGTAGTGGAATGTGTTGGTGGGTAGTGTCATGTTTGCTGGGTAGTGTCATGTCTGCTGGGTAGTGGAATGTGTTGGTGGGTAGTGTCATGTTTGCTGGGTAGTGGAATGTGTTGGTGGGTAGTGTCATGTCTGCTGGGTAGTGGAATGTGTTGGTGGGTAGTGGAATGTGTTGGTGGGTAGTGGAATGTGTTGGTGGGTAGTGTCATGTCTGCTGGGTAGTGGAATGTGTTGGTGGGTAGTGGAATGTGTTGGTGGGTAGTGGAATGTGTTGGTGGGTAGTGTCATGTCTGCTGGGTAGTGGAATGTGTTGGTGGGTAGTGTCATGTCTGCTGGGTAGTGGAATGTGTTGGTGGGTAGTGGAATGTGTTGGTGGGTAGTGGAATGTGTTGGTGGGTAGTGGAATGTGTTGGTGGGTAGTGTCATGTTTGCTGGGTAGTGGAATGTGTTGGTGGGTAGTGTCATGTTTGGTGGGTCGTGGAATGTGTTGGTGGGTAGTGTCATGTCTGCTGGGTAGTGGAATGTGTTGGTGGGTAGTGGAATGTGTTGGTGGGTAGTGGAATGTGTTGGTGGGTAGTGGAATGTGTTGGTGGGTAGTGTCATGTTTGCTGGGTAGTGGAATGTGTTGGTGGGTAGTGTCATGTTTGGTGGGTCGTGGAATGTGTTGGTGGGTAGTGTCATGTTTGCTGGGTAGTGGAATGTGTTGGTGGGTAGTGTCATGTTTGGTGGGTCGTGGAATGTGTTGGGTATTGTCATGTGTTGGTGGACAGTGGAATGTGTTGGTGGGTCGTGGAAAGTGTTGGGTATTGTCATGTGTTGGTGGAAAGTATCATTTCTTGGTGGGTAGTGGAATGTGTTGGTGGGTAGTGTCATGTTTGCTGGGTAGTGGAATGTGTTGGTGGGTAGTGTCATGTTTGCTGGGTAGTGTCATGTCTGCTGGGTAGTGGAATGTGTTGGTGGGTAGTGTCATGTTTGCTGGGTAGTGGAATGTGTTGGTGGGTAGTGGAATGTGTTGGTGGGTAGTGTCATGTTTGCTGGGTAGTGTCATGTTTGCTGGGTAGTGTCATGTTTGCTGGGTAGTGGAATGTGTTGGTGGGTAGTGTCATGTTTGCTGGGTCGTGGAATGTGTTGGGTATTGTCATGTGTTGGTGGACAGTGGAATGTGTTGGTGGACAGTGGAATGTGTTGGTGGGTCGTGGAAAGTGTTGGGTATTGTCATGTGTTTGTGGACAGTGTCATGTGTTGGTGGACAGTGGAATGTGTTGGTGGGTCGTGGTAAGTGTTGGGTATTGTCATGTGTTTGTGGACAGTGTCATGTGTTGGTGGACAGTGGAATGTGTTGGTGGGTCGTGGTAAGTGTTGGGTATTGTCATGTGTTTGTGGACAGTGTCATGTGTTGGTGGACAGTGGAATGTGTTGGTGGGTCGTGGAAAGTGTTGGGTATTGTCATGTGTTTGTGGGTAGTGGAACGTGTTGGTGGGTAGTGGCATGTGTCAGTGGATGGTAACATGTGGCACTTTCAAGGACTTTGACCTTTATTGTTTTACTTGCTGAACTCACAGCTGCCAAGATATGAGACATCTGTTTCAACCAGATCCACTAATAACAGTATTCTCTATTTTATTCATTTTATTTTAGTCAAAATCTATCCATCTATCTGTCTTTTTATTAAAAAAATCCACAATGCTAAACAACCTGATATTTGTTTTCAATAAAGTCTATTAGCTATGGGTACTCATAGCCTCATAAATGATCAAAGGAACTTGTGGTAGAGAGATGAATCAAGTTTGTGATAGTGAAACCATATTGTGGGTTTTTCGTGATGGTAACGTGTGATGAATATATTACTGTCATTATATTGTCTTTTACCAACTTCTGTGTTTTACACCAACAATGGAAAGAAACAGCCATAACAGCAAAATATGTAAGTGTGTGTTGCTGTTGTATAGTGTCTGTGATGGGTAAAAAAAACCTGAAACTGCTCTTACGCCTACCACAAAGTGAAATAAAAAAGACTGTAAAACGTTTAATGTAAAAAATAAACATAGAAAAACTGCCTGAAATATACTGTCTTATCAAAATGTTATGGGCAACCATGTTTTCTGTAACTAAAATTTAACAAGTTGAGCAATAAAGTTACCAAAACGCCTGATGTATCAAAAATTATATTAAAAAATATTTTACAAATCCATATGGTATAAAAAATGTGTCTTGTTAGAAGGATAAACAAACATCAGTTACAAAAAATGTGAATATTCTGAAATTTTTTTTTATGTTTCGGGTTTTACAGAACAGTTATAATCAACTGTGTATAACATTTATATTGGGGAGTTTCTTTTCTTTTATTTATTTTTTATTAGAATATACAAAAGGTACACAATTTGAGATAATGCAAATAAAAAGAAAATGAAACAATAACAAAAATACAAAAAACAACAATACAATCAAGTAAGAATAATAAACATTTTGCAGATTCTTCTCACAACATTTGACCTCAACTGTACGTATGATTTGACAGTTTATATTAATAAAAAAAAAAATTACCAAATCTAAACGGTTACTTCTACATGAACACTTTACACTTGGCTGTGTATGGAACTCATAACCCTCCCATTTTTACTGTCTTCTTCTGTATTTTACTATTCTATCCCGCTATCATCCTGTTTCCCATATTTCTCCCGTATATTTTATTTTTCTATGAAAAAATGAAAGGATTATCTGCTAGGGTTGTGCGATGTCGACCAATTTGACATCGTATGATGTCTAATGTGATACATCGCGATGGGCAATGTCATTGCCATCATAGACAGCAGTGAATTAATTATTTAGGAATAATTAATTAATTGGGGCTGACGCTGTAGGTAGTGCTGTCGCCTCACAGCAAGAAGGTCGCTGGTTCGAGCCTCGGCTGGGTCAGTTGGTGTTTCTGTGTGGAGTTTGCATGTTCTCCCCATGTTGGCATGGGTTTTCTCTGGGTGCTCCGTTTTCCCCTACAGTCCAAACACATGTGGTACAGGTGAATTGGGTTGGCTAAATTGTCCGGAATGTATGGGTGCTTCCCAGTGATGGGTTGCAGATGGAAGGGCATCCGCTGCGTAAAACATATTCTGATGGTTCATTCTGTTGTGGAGATTCCTGATTAATAAAGGGACTAATCCGAAATGAAAATGAATGAATGAATAAATATGTATTAGCATATTTATTTTATGATTTTGTATAAATTTAGAACACAAACATATTATTAAAATTATTATTTGTAGCGTTAAACATTTTTAATGTGAAAACACACACACAGTATATAGTACACACATACGTATATATGTTTCAAATTACACACTAAATGAATATGTAAAAAAAATAAAATAAAATAAAAGGGCATATAGCACCTCCAAGTGGGCATTCATCAAAATGACTCCGCCAACTGTATTTTCAGAGCTTTTATAGGTCTGTCTAGTCAATAAAATTGTACATATTCATACACACGCACACACGTATAAAAATATACTATTAGCCTGTTGTGTAATATTAGAGACAACATGGTACAGTAATCAATAATGCAATAGCTCATTCAGTTTAATTCCCATTTATTTGTATAAGGCATATAAAATGTGTATAATAAAAGTGCATTGTCTGTAAAACTTCTTTGAAACAATAGGTTTAACAAAACTAGAATTGTATTTACAGGGGTGGGTGTCAGAAAGAACAACCGAAATCGAATACAAATTGTAGTATTTGCAAATAAAACATATGCATTAACTTTTAAAACTTGAATTAATAAAACAATTATTTTGTTTGTGAAATCCTTGGAGAGGCAGGCACTGTCTACTCATAGGTGGGTCATAAAGGATCATATTTCTGGAAATATACTGTACTCAAACGATGGCACTGTCAATAATTAATCAAGGATGTATTTAGATTTCACGCTTGCAGCCCGTTTTCGATCATGGATCAGTTTCATTTAAGTTTTTATAATTTTTCATTTTTCAAAAAGGAACACAAATAAACACGGTCCCTAAGTTGAGCGCCAATAAGAAGCTGAAAATGGAAGCGTCGCGGTTTTCAAGGTGGATGGGATAGCGTCAATAAGAAGATGCGAATAAGAAACTGGATACAGCCTCGTAACTTTATTTATATTCTAGCTTCAAACGTCAAGCATGGCAAAGCCTAACATTTGAATCACATCCAAATAAATTAGCCTAAATCTGAGATAACAAACGAAACCGGACACCACGCTGCTTTACAAAACAAATACATTTATATATCGAAAACGCGCATCATTTTTATGCAGCAAACACACATTTGTAATAATTATTATATCAATGATGCAGGGTGGGGAAATTCCTAAGATTGCAGTAACTGAAACGCCAGCACAACAGCACTGGTCCGCAAAAGCCACTCTAGCGCGTGTCAACCTCCCGCTCTCCCTCGGGAGGCCAATACGGAAGTAACTGAAACTGCAATTCATCAAAATTCCGCTAGTTCTGGCTCCATAATAGAGCAAATTGCAATTGAGCCCTCTGTTAGAATGGCAAACTTTACAGCAGAAAAAAAGGTGTTTACAGCCTGGTACAAAGAACGATTCTGGTTCATATAGCTATTATTACCCTCCATGACAACTGTGAGGAGGGTGAATTTTTTATAACTCATCCATTTCCTTTATATTAGGTTATATTAAGTTTGCATAATTAAGGGCGTGGCCACTTGAGTGACAGCTAAGTCTCGCTGGTCGCCGTCACTTCACCTCAGCTGAATCCGGCAGATTAGCCACTGATCTCGGCATATTCATCGTATTTTTGTGTTGTTTTATGCGGCTTTACACAGTCGGCTGCCTTTAGGACTTATTTCTTACAATTATCAGATGATATGGGATGCTGTGTGCACTTAATTGTTCTCACAAACCATTCACGTGGCCTCCGTTTCCCATGTGAGTAAAGTTATATACTTATACACCATCTCTATAATGGTATTTGTTTTATTTAAGATCAATTATCATTAATATTTTTCTTTAGACCCGTAAAGCACTCCAGAATCTGCCAGATTGATTAGCTGTAGGCTCTAGATCTAGATGCTGGAGTTCATCAATAGTCTTGCATTTACTAACACACACTATATCTGAAGTGTTTGGACGTAATTCGCGTTTTCCTCCTGTAGAAAAACGTCATAAGAACAATGTTTAGTGGCTCACTGTATTACTACAGTGTTTTTAAAAGTCTAAACACTTTATTGATATAGTGAACAGCCAAGCACATGTGGTCAGAACACAAACCAGTCGCAGGTAATAAAGTATCAAGCGTTTCTCCCAAAGTAAAGTCTGTCTGCCAAGTCTAAGCAAAGTGGCAGCAGGTGTCTGTAGCTCCGCCCACTCTCCGCCTCTTTGCCCTTGTTTGGTATCCCGCTGTGGGTGCGATGACACGCGAACAAAATGGCAACGGTTGGCCGCGCCTACTTGTAGCTTCTTTTGCAGTGTTCAGAAACCTATGGGTGACGTCACGGATGCTTCGTCCTTATATTTTACAGTCTATGGTGTGTACTAGGGTTGGGCCGATAGACCATGCAATCGTCCATATCATCGCCCCACATTTATATTGATATATAGCTTATTGTTTGCATGTCATCTTAATAGCAATAACGGTCTTTTCATGAGCTGTGTTAAATGTTATATATAGATACCCCTGCACAGCTGACAGCATGGTGAGGATTAAATGAAGGATTATACAGCACCTCTCACGCTCAAAATGTGTAGATTCAGTGGCAAACGCTGTTACCTGCAAACCCCGTCACACAGACTGTACAGTGAATGGCTTTAGTTATTTTAATAGCGGACTTGGAGCCACTGGAAGTCTTTTATCCACTCTTGGAAAAGTGTAAAAGGTGGATCAACATTCAGCACGAGCACTAATAAGATCTGCCATTATTAGTAACTGTAGGTAAATCTGTCAGTGTTATTTTCATTCTCTCATCTTCAGAGCTTCACATTGCCGTGATTGTAGCTCCAGTCATCTGAAGGCAGAAGGCATTGACTGAATGATTGACAGCTGATATTAACCAATCATTCGCATTCAGTTCTAGAGCAGTGGGCCAATAAGAAGAGCACAAAGGCGGGGCAAGCATTGCAGGCTTTTTTTTACTTCAGCAAGTTCACATAACAACTGTTTTAATCTGTTCCTGAGTGCTGCGCTTGGTGTTTTTAGGTGCAAAAATGCATTCTGCATAAATGTCTCCTAAATCCACGCACACGGTGAGTATACGAGCGTATGGGACGCTCAGGGGGGTTCAGGTGTCGTGCACACAAGATGAAAGGGGTAGTTCCGGTAAGAGAACAGGAGAAGGATTCCCAGTTTTGTAAGTTTAATCAAGCTGGAATGTCATTACACACATGTGTGGTCTATAAGACAGAAAAATACAAAGAGGAACAATTGCTAATGTCAGTAAATTATACAACAAACTTATTAATTAGGATACAAATAAACATACATTGAGTAATTGTGAATTATAATGCCAATGATGAATTAAATATACTGTTGTAAGCAATTGGAATGACCATTTAGTATTATTGTACAGGCTAAATCTACCCAAAGGTGAACATTGTACGAATTATTGACTGAATCAGGATATATATATTAAACAGATATATAAATTAGGTTCTATCAAGCTATGAATCAAAGTGAATTTCCAGTTCAAAGTCCGAAAGGAGATCGTTGGGTTTGATAACATATGGTTTCACGTGGGAATCACGAGACATACAGTGTGATTTACAAGACAATAACAGTAATGAGAACATTTATCTGGATCAAAGGATAGCAAACAAAAGGGACTCACCCATAATCAATTACACACTGGTGTAAAACATGTACAAATCGGTTGCACAGTCCAGCCGATCGGCAGCCTGTGTCTCTCCAGCCGTCATGACTGCCTTTTGTCACTGAACTCCTTATCACGAAACCTTCCTCTAGGGGTCGTTAAAGGGCTTTCTCACAGTGAGGATTCTGCCGTGAAAACAGTGAAAATGTATGCACTCGCCCAAATACATTTTAAAGAGCCCATATTATGGGTTTTTGAAAATGCTCTTCCATGTAGTGTGTAACACAGCTCTAAGTGAAGTGAAATATCCAGCTAAGGCTTAAATCTGTAAGTGTACAGTGTTTAAAACTATTGATTCATCTATAAAAGAGTCGACTCATAGTGCTTCAAACGAGTCGTCTTGATAACGAGTTATTAGGTGTTTCGCGATGACGCAGCTACGAAACACAAGTAGTTGGGCTCGCAAACCCGGGAGATTTGAAACCTGCGGCCCCGCCCACTAACAGAAAAAAAGTCTCACACACACACAGAGACACAGACAGACACCGGTCGAATGAAGTCACGCTGTGCAGATGGATATTATGGACCGTCTAATCAAAGATGAAACATCAGCAATACAGCCCAGCCTTGAGCAGATCGAGAGCCTCTGGAAACTACATGCTTTCAAAGAAGACTTATTCAGTTTGTTAAAGGAAGGATCAGTATAGACTGTCAGAACATGGATCAGTGGATCATGGATCATTTTCTACCCCCATTTCACAAGTGTAAGTAAGTGCGATTAAAATTATTGCCTCGTTTACTCTAGCTTGCAAATTATATATTCAGTTGTGTTTTGTTACTTGTAACTGCGTGTGCTGTATCAGGTTAACTCTTTATATTCCCATATCGCGTGTAAAGCCACGTTGAAAACGCGACGCGTGCCGCTTTGATTACGGATCGTCAGCTGTTTACACACATGCAACGGTCAAGTTTCAAAATATTTCAGCTCAATATTATTGTCTCCTCGTGTGTGTAACGCACGGGTATTCGCGGATATAACTGAGCGCCGCTCCTCTATGGACGCGCCGGCCCTGTGTGTGTGTGTGTGTCTGTGTCTCCTCGTGTGTGTAACGCACGGGTATTCGTGGATATAACTGAGCGCCGCGCCCTCTCTATTCAGCCGGTCCTCTATGGACGCGCAGGCCCTGTGTGTGTGTGTGTGCGTGTGTGTGTGTGTGTGTGAAAAGAGCAAGAAGACTGTGACCTCCTCGCCAGTTCTTGGACTTTTTGCTCAATAAAATAGTTAGTCGTCAGTATTTTCTAGTCCATCATCTGTGTTTACATTCACCCACTGGCAGCCAAAATCCACTATGAAGCGTGTATGCACTGTGACTACTTTTATATTGTAGATTAGCAGCTGGGCATTTCACTCTCGCGCTGAAGCCTTGTCCGTGTCGACCAATCGCAGCAGGCTGTCATTGGTCCAATCAGCGCAGATTAGCTTCGCGCTGAGGAAGGGTTTGGGAACAAATGAATCGCTGAACGATTCATATGGGAGTCGCTGGGATAATTAGGTAAAAATAAATGCATATTATAAGACCATTAAAGTGTTGTTTGACCTTGCATGCATATTAGACTGTTGTTGGAGACCCTTACAACCTAAATATGACCCTATTTCATGTATAATATGGGCTCTTTAAGGTCGCAGAGATAAAATTTCGGGCGCATATGCGACCAAAACAGTCGAGCGCTCGCATCTTTACTTGTTATTATTTCCTCATAATAATAATAAAATAAGGAAGTTATCATCAATCACAATACAAATGACAGTGAACTCCAACCGGACTCTCGTCTCGCCTATTCATGCCAGAGTCCCGTGGAAAAAAAACTGACTGACGGGTGGTCATTTGTGTGTAACTTTTATGGTTTGGTTATGGGTAAGGCAAAGACCATGTCGGTCAGGTAGTGAAAACGGTAGGCTACATTTAATTAATTTGTTATGAATTTATTGATATTTAACAATGACCCCCACACCCTGCCTATGACAACAATGCCATCGTCCATTGCGATGTTTCACATTAGACATCATACGATGCCAAATTGGTCAACCCTAGTGTGTACCTGCTCCACAAGCATCTTCAGTGTCAAGCGCACGCATATGCTCCGGCGCAGACTTTGCGCGGTCGCAGACCCCTTGCTGATGCTAAACATGTAACTACATCTCGCAACAAGGTGTACCACAAGCTCTGTGATTGGTCGGCTTGGTAGTGCTGATGAGTGTGGGCGGGACCGAGAGCCCCATGAACCCGTTAAGCAAGTGTTTACAAGTGTGGAGTCCTGTGAAGGAGCTCCAAATGGAGACTGTTGTATTGCGTTTACCTTATGATTAAAGTTGTTGCACGTCCGTTGGTTCCCGCCTCAAAATGAGAGAGTTTGAGCCAATTGTACATTAAGGAATCATTCAGAAAAAACAAAACACCAGTGAAGAAACTCAACACAGAGGAACATAAACACCTGCTGCCAGCTTGTGTGTTCAGAAGTGTTCCTGCAGAGCAGCAGAAACAGCAGCAGAAGAATAAATGCAAAACTACACGCAAGGCTTGCGCCACACCAGCCTGATCTCATGAGAAAACGTAAGTATTTTACGTTTTGACAGTTAAGTGGCTAATTTGTACGAATTCGTACGAGTTCAGTCGTACGAAATGGTACGATTTTAAAAAGGAGGCGTGGCACCTAACCCCGCCCCTAAACCCAACCGTCATTGGAGGATGAGCAAATCGTACTAAAATGTACGAATTAGATCGTACGAATTCGTACGAATTAGCCACTAAAAAAAAAGTTACGAATTGCCGTGAGATTGCGTTGGCCACACCGATCATATAAACCAGGCCTACCTGTGATAACCGCACAATATGTGCATATAGGCTGTTCTTCCTGCGTCACTCATTGGTGAACATTGCTGACAGGTTAAGAGCCAATCAGTTGAGCGTGTGAGCACAATGATCAACCATAGGAGAGTAAGAACTCGCTCGACAGTGCTCAAGAAGCGGGATAAATTTTACATTTGTTTATTTGCTATAAATGCTCATGTTGTTCTTTGCATGTTTCAAAAAGTGTTCTTTGAGCAGGTCAAATTAAAGCTACAGTTCATGTCTCTTACTGTTTGTATTAAAGGACAAAACTATCACAATTAATATATTAATACATTTATAGATTAATTCATCTTTTTCTTGTGTTGTGAAGAAAAAAAATCTAATTGTTTCTGGACAGCATCATCAATGCACCGTGATGCACTGAGAATTGAATTGAACGGAAGACATGATAATCACACTTCAGTATTGCAGATAATTCCTTTACAAACATCATTACATTGAAATTAGGGTTGAGCCGATAGACGATGCCATCATCGATGGCCAATAGACAACACGTGGTAGAGCCCTGCCCCCGTTGCAAATCCGCTCACGGAAAATACACACTCAGGCCCCGTTTACAATAATATTTATTAACCTAGCATTTCTGAACAGCCCTCCGTCCGCTGAAAAGGCACATCATGTGACCACACACACACAGCCTATTAACACAGTGCTATTTCATTAATCTGGTCTCCATCTGACGACTCTGGTCTTTTGAATCTATCAGGTAACGTGTCACAGCATCAGTACACTGCTTCAGTCTTTCTCTTTCACACTTGTACTTGGTAATTTTAGTGAAAAGCTCAGTTACTGTTGATTGTGCACCTTTTTTACCAACCAACCTCCCGCAGAAAAACTGATTGACAGGTGGTCATTTGTGTGTAACTTCTCTTTATTTATTTATGATTTGGTTATGGGTAAAACTAAGACCATGCGGGTCAGGTAGTTGAAACGGTAGGCTACAAATAATTTATTCATTATGAATTTATTAATTAATCATAAATAATTAATTCACCTGTGCTTATGACGACGATGCCATTGTGATGTTTCACATTAAACATCGTACGATAACAAATTGGTCGACATCGCGCAACCCTAATTGAAATAAGTGAACCTACTGTCTCTCTCATTTAAAGTGCATGTTTATATTGGAAGCAAGGGAAAATGCATGTAAAATGAACCCTCTAAAATCTGCTTTTTCCCCACAAAAATTATGTTTCATTTTACTTTTTTCAATAATCGATTGTGTTTTCATTTCTCATAATGATCCTTTTTCTCCATTTTGTGTGGACAAAGTTTCTTCCTTTTTAGTGATTAAAATACAGAAATTACTCTCATCATCAACACATCGTCGCTGTATTTCCTGGTAAATGTATAATGCAGATAACTGCTTATGTGCTGTGAGGGCTGAAATATAGAAGCAAGCGAATTTCTACAGCAATAATATTTGTATTTCTGACAATGTTAAAGGGGAAATGAAGCATTCAGTCAAGTTTACATTATTTTGTACATTGGATTCCACTTTAATGGCATGTTTTAGTTTAGACCTAGGCCGCTGCCATCGTTGAATGTCGCTGTGTCTGACACCACGGGGTTGGCTCCGTTCCCTCAGCTGAACAGATACAGTGGAAGTAAAGGGCTGTAAAAGAAGACTGTAAAGCCTAATTTAACCCAATGTGTGAAGTTGTGGACATGGAACTGCTGCAAATACAAGCATCAGATGTGTGTCCAATATAAAAAATATATATATTTATTTATTTTCTTTTTCCCCTTTTAATTACCAATCATTTGATGTGCTTTGCTCTGCTCTCTGTATGAGGCTGCCTGACTGCCTGTCTGGGTGTCCTGCATATGTGACGGAGGCCAGCTAGTAAGTGCTGTGTAGGTAAACCTCACTCCTCTGATCTCTAAAGGGGCTCTAGTGAGAGGCGCTAGAGGTCATGGTCTTTATCCTCCTTGTTAGAGCAACTGACTCCCATGCGGAAGGTCGCCGGTTTGATACCAGCTCGAAGCAGGTTGGGTGGTGTGGGACCAGTGGGGTTACACATATTTTAGTTAAGACATAGGGACAATACATCCAAAAGTGAAGTCTGTCATCATTACTTATCTCTCACTTGTTTAAAACGTTTATGAGTTCTGTCTGCTGTTTAACACACACAAAATAGATATTTTGAAGAATGCTGATTGATGGTGATGATTTATTTTGTTCTAGCAAAGACGCAGTAGAGATAACCGATTCTAAAACAGAAACTTTGGCTTGGTTATAAAAGGCGAGCATTCACAAGAATGCATTCATTCTGCTGTACCTTTTGCATACTTGTATTTATACACTCTTCTGTATTGCTGTTACGGCCCAATGTAGCTTTATTTATAATATTATTTTCTCTCATTATTGTTTTTATTACTATATTTTCATTTGCGCTTTTACCCTAAATATAGTTTTTGATGCAATAATTTATAATTGTACGGTTTGATTCAGAGAGGGAAAAACAACATGTTAACTAATTTGGTTTTCTGCTGACGGATTGGAACAACCGATGTCTTACTGATCCTTTATATTTGATCATTCTGACTAATATACATCAATAAAATAGAGTTAAACTAAAATAGTGACTTTAAACGCATCATAATAGGACTAAACCTTAGTAAAAAATAAACCTTCATTGCACGGCGAGTCACTCGGTGTTATTAGTACATGATGTAATACAGTATGTCGCTGCAGATGTGCAGTGTAAAAATACGAACAACGATGACAATAACGCTAAAGTTTCCATAATTTATAATCGACAGTGAAGGATGAGCTGAAGTTACTAAAGTTTGTTGAACTACTTCCTAACTGCAACAGGCTTGTTCACAATCAGACAAACAGCATTAAGACCTCAAGTCTCATAATCGGAAACTGAGGAAAGCTAGGCTCTAATGTAAACAGTAAAGCTAATAGATTAATGAAAGCAGGCTACATCACCAAACAATCACATGCAGCGCCATCTTAAGCTGGTGTCCTCCTGTTCCGTTCGGGCTGAAACACACTTTTGTTGATTAATAACGAACTGTGGATAAGAAACATTGTTTTAAAGATAAAATCACATCATTTTTCACTGTTGTGTTTATTCTAGATAAGTCCACGAGGATGGTAACATAATGAGCGTCAGGTGCTGTTGACTTCCATACATTCACCCTCTTTAGGGCTCAGCTGTAGACTACAGCGCTCTCTGCTGGCCAATACGCAACACTACAACACCTCCGACACACCAAAGCGATCACTCAAAGCGATTACTGATTCATTTCAAGGCTTAGTAAAGAGGGTTAGATATGGCAGTATGTGTGATTAAAATGTTAATAAACTGGCCTTTCTTTATCTGATCTGTCTTGTGTTTGCTTTAATAAATATGATATGGTTTCATTTCGCATTGCTAACAGGACATACATTGTGGAGTAGATCTTTGGGTTTATGTTCCACAATTTAAGGTATTGCAGGCCTTATACTCTCTTTTCTTCATCTTCACACAAT